>NC_047110.1:10674947-10873870 GCF_902500255.1 Thalassophryne amazonica | reverse complement strand
AGTGTCTCAAAATGCAGTAGCATTAATAAATCAAAAGAACACAATTTTCTTACTCATATTTATTATTATTTATTTATTTTGGTAAAGATCAGTTTACAACCATGCTGCTTTGTGTACGCCTCATCCCAGCAGATCTCATAAGTGAAGCAGTGTGGTTAGTACTTGGCTGGGAGATCCTTTCAGGAACACCAGGTACTGTGTGTTTGTTTCTCCATGGAGAACTAGAGTTGTGTCAGGAAGGGCATCTGACAAAAAAGTCATAACAAATTGTAATGCAGATCTGATCTGGAAAAGACTAACATAATCATTTCGGAGATATTTTGTTTAAATTGTAGCCCTTTTCAGCTCCCAGGCCTCCAGTGACAAATGCCAGTGTTGCCATTATCCCAATCAATGAAACAAGCAGACGAAAAAGCAGAGTCCCTGTGGTGGTGACAAACTAGCACAGAAAATGGGTCCTTTTCTCTTTTTCGCACTCTCTCTCCTCCAAGGCCCACTGATCCACAGAGAACCCCTTTTTACCCAACGCCAAAATATGGCCCTCTGTATTTTGAAGACTTTGCGGCCATCTGTCCATCCGTCCGTCCATCTGCCCATCCGTCCGTTTGTCTTTGCTCAGCATAAGTCCAGCCCAATTACTGCCAGGGTCTTCAAACTCACAGGGAGCATTCTTGAGACATAGACCTTGGACAATTTCAAAGATGGCTAATCACAGCCATAGAAGCCTATAACTTCTTCTGGGTTGTCTGAGTGTCTTGGTGGCTTTCTTCACTCTTCATCTTCTTGCATAGTCACTCAGTTTTTGAGAACTGTCTGCTCCGCACGGATGTACCATAGAGTGCCATACTGTTTGTATTTCTTCATAATTGATGTAAATAAAGTCCAAGACATTCAGTGACTTGGAAATGTTCATGGATCCATCCCCGACTTGTCTGAAGAAAAGTGGCAATAAAACTGATTATTTACAGGTATTATACCAAAGGGACCCATTACTTATGCAACCCATCATCTTGGCTTTAATATTTTTATTATATTTATATCAATTTGTAGAGATTTGTTCTGAGTTCGAGTTTAAGGATGATAATTTTTGAAATTTTTATATTGAGAACCCTGATTTACTTTTTGCATTTGAAATGGCATAAACAAATTAAAATGTGTGAAATATCAAGCAGCCCAGTACTTTTGGAGGGCACTGCATGTACATGTCATTTCTTAAAAAGTAAGTCCCTTCAGCTGCTCCCTTGTTTTCACTTGGGATCGCCGCAGCAGATCCAAGGTGGATTTGCATGCTGATTTGGCACAGGTTTTACACCGGATGCCCTTCCTGATGCAACTTCACGTTATATAGAGAAATGTGCCAGGGGTGGGGTTTGAGCAAGGAATCTTCTACACTGAAACCAAGTGCACTAACCACTTAGTCACCACCCCGTGTACATGTCATTTCTTAGTTTTTTGTTGTTGTTGTTGTTGTGTGTGTGTTTTTGTATTAAATTTGCAAAAATCTAACCTCTCCCCACCCAAAAAAACAAACTTTTTTTGGATTGTTATTATGGGGTATTGTGTGTAGAATTTTGAGGGGAAAATGAATTTCATCCATTTTGGAATAAGGCTGTAACATAAAATGTGGGAAAAGTGAAGTGCTGTGAATACTTTCTGGATGCACTGTACGTTGGGTCATATCACAGGCAGAACAGCAGATTGACATGTGATGTAGATGTGGCTTAAATTTAAAAGTTATTTTCTGTTGTTGCATTTCCTTGAGAATCCTGCCTTCCCTTACCTATCTTTGTTTTGCGTCTCTATTTTTTTTTCCTACAGTTGTGTGACAGCGTACATCCTTCTTGCAGAAGAAGAAGCCACCACCATCATGGAGGCTGAGCGTTTGTTTAAACAGGCATTAAAGGCTGGAGAGAGCTGTTACCGGCGCAGTCAGCAGCTCCAGCATCACGGCACACAGTATGAAGCCCAGCACAGTGAGTATGCACACATTGACAGCTGTTAGTGAATGAGCTGCTCCACTGGAGCACTGGACAGGTCAAGTGCCTTGCTAAAGAGCACCTTTTATATTTTCTTCCCAACAGCAGAGAGTGACTGTGTGCAGCATACAGATAAGAATCTTCCCACTTCTTCAGTATAATTATGCTGAGAACAACTGCTCACAGAGTTATGACTAATAAACAACAGTCTGGCATAAGCCAGCATTTTTCACCATGGAGAACCACCATATTGGATGCACATTAAACACTGGAACTCAGTGACATTCACTGAATACAGCTGGAAGCCATGAATTTGTGCTTTAAATTTGTGTCTCCAGCAACATAGAAGATTAATGGGAGATGGGACAGTTTTGATGCTGAATACAACCAAACAAACAACAAACATTCATTCATTAATCTTCTATGCTCGCGTCTTTCAACTACAGTAAATATTAGGTGCTTATGATCATCACATTGCAAATTGAAGAACCCAGTGTTGTCAGTGGTGTTCTGGAAGTCCGTAGAGGTCCGCCTAAAGTCTAACCCAATAGGAAGATCAGTGGACTCAGAATGGACAAATCTTCGAATTGCCATCAGTGAGGCAGCCAGAGGCACCATCGTTTTTGAGAAAGACAAACACCAAAACTGGTTTGACAGCAGAAATGATGAATTAGCTGCACATGTCGATGCTAAAACCTCTGCCACACCTTGACGCATACGCAGACCATAAGTTGTATGTAAGTTATGTGACACACATTTCTTATAAATTACTCATAAGATGAAATACATCTACTGATGTACTGATTGGCTGAAAAACTGAAAGCTGCAGTCCTTGTGCAGTTCAGATTGTTACAAATATTAACACCATTCACACACAGCGTAAATATAAAGTCTAAATCTTACCTGTTACGTTGTTTCAGTGGGATTCATCATCACAGCCTGACAAAAACATATCCACATAAATCAGAGGTCTCAAACTGACGGGGACCTTCTGTGCCATATTGCCGTTACGGTAGTCATGAAGGCCCAACAGGAACCCTGAACACAGGACTGGTAACGGGACTCTGGTGAAACAAAAAGTCCTCAATGGTGGATCAGGTGTAGAAGGTGATGGATTGTAACCCAACAGTTGTGAGGATGAAGGCTGTAGCAAGTCCTCAGATTTCCCAAGCATCACACCAAGCTATGAATCTGTCAAGCACCTTGTCAGCGTGCTGCAACATTCTCACGTTAAACAAACTCATGCATGGCTATTTCTGGATCGACCCTGGATGTAGTATTCCTCCATCCCATCCAGGAATCTACTAAAAGACAGTCTTACTCGCCCCAGTGGATTGCCATGATAGGACTACTTCTGTTTTTCACCATGCATGTATGTACTTTACACCTCCCCCGGGAACTGCAAGGACTTGTGGGAGGACTGTAAATTATGGATTTAATGTGGTGTGAATGATATATACAGGGTCCCTTGGTGGTCTTGTTAAAGATGTGTAGATAAATAAATTCTGCTAAAATGCAAACAAGTGCCATTCATCACCATAAGTGAAAAAACAATGTTAATTGCCCTGTTGTTGACAGAGGGATGCCTTTCACACGCGTTTGGTGTCACCTGTTGTTGCAGATGTAGAGGTCTGTTCCAGGATTATAAAATATTATTGTCTGAAAATGCCAGTAGATTAACAGTTTGTGAAATACGCATCTGGCAGTTTCTGGTAATAAAAAAAAAAAAATGATAAAAATCTCATTACATTTTTGTTGTAATGGGAATATTTGGACCTTTAATATTTAGTTTTCTGTTGACTCAGTGATGTTCAAGGTACATTGCTGTATTTAAACAGTAACTTTTAAAATATCTGGGATTTCTCCAAACATTTTTCCAAATCTGATTTTAACACCTCCTGAATTGGCAAATAGTCAGTTAAGACTTATGGAACTTATAAATGTTCTGTTACATGTTTCCAATAGGAAGGGATACAAACGTGTTGGTGTACATAAAGAGAAGATTGGCCATGTGCTCGAGAAAACTGGGTCGAACCAGAGAAGCAGTTAAAATGATGAGAGATGTAAGTACACAAAAGAACACAGGGACTAGTGGAAAAGTAATAACTGATAATAGTTATGTCAAGAGTCAAAAGGAAGACGAGGAAGACTACACACTCTTATCTGCTGATTGTACATGTGTCACCCCCCTGTGTGGTATTACATGTAACAACAGTTGTGTGTTTTCCAGTTAATGAAGGAGTTCCCTCTTCTCAGTATGTTCAACATCCACGAGAACCTGCTGGAGTCGCTGCTAGAGCTCCAGAACTATGCTGATGTCCAGGCCGTTCTGGCCAAATATGACGGTACAACTCGCACACACTCACACACACTCTCTTACTGCTGTGTTTTCACTATATCTTTATAATGGTCACCAAACTGTCCACCCTGGGATTGTCTCACTCCATCTGCCTCTGGTTAAAAGGCTTCCTGAGTGACCGCTCACAGGGTGTAAGAGTGGGACCCCACATCTACTCAACACTGAGCCTTTACACAGGCTCACCACAGGGGTGTGTGTTACGCCCCATCTTCTACACTGTCTACACCCGTGACTGCACCCTCACCCACCCAGACAACACCTTTGTGAAATCTGCAGACGACCCAGCTGTGGAACCGGAACCTCAGCCCACATACATCAAGGGGGTCAGTGTGGAGAGGGTCTAAGTCTTTAAGTTTCTGGGACTGTACCTGGGGCATGACCTGACATGGAAAGCGAACACCACTGTGATCATCAAGAAGGCACAGCAGCGGCTCCACTTCTTGAGGATCCTCAAGAAGAACAACATGGCCGAGAGGCTGCTGGTGTCCTTCTACTGGAGCTCCATAGAGAGTGTATTGTCCTACTGCATCTCTTTGGGGTTTACTGGCTGCAGGGAGAAGACAGTCCTCCAGAGGGTCACCAACACTGCCCAGAAAATCATTGACTGTGCTCTCCTCTCCCAAGTGAAGCTCTACCAGTCCCACTGCCTCAGGAAAGCCACCAGCATCCTGAAGGACACATCCCACCCTGCACCCCCAACTCTTTGAACTGCTGCCCCCAGGCAGGCACTACAAGGCAATAAAATGGCACATAGACAGACCATGTTTATCACGGGGCCGTTACTGCCTTCAATGAGGACCTGAGATAACATCTCCCACTTATAAAGCAATTCCTCCAACCTCATAGAAAGATCCATCACAGTGCAGTATTCACAATGTGAAATTATTCTGCGCAATAAGGTCAGCTCAGGTGATATGGTTCTAAGGTAGGACTCTGTAGTTTTCTCTGGGCCCCTCCCCAATCAGACCGGGAGTGACATGTTTAGCCGCATGTTCTCCTTGAATTGCTGGCTGTCTGAGTGGTGTCCAAAAAATGAGGTGGGCTTCATAGATAATTGGCAAAGCTTCTGGGGAAAACCTGGTCTTGTTAGGAGAGACGGCATCCATCCCACTTTGGATGGAGCAGCTCTCATTTCTAGAAATCTGGCCAATTTTCTTAAATCCTCCAAACCGTGACTATCCAGGGTTGGGACCAGGAAGCAGAGTTGTAGTCTTACACACCTCTCTGCAGCTTCTCTCCCCCTGCCATCCCCTCATTACCCCATCCCCGTAGAGACGGTGCCTGCTCCCAGACTACCAATAACCAGCAAAAATCTATTTAAGCATAACAATTCAAAAAGAAAAAATAATATAGCACCTTCAACTGCACCACAGACTAAAACAGTTAAATGTGGTCTATTAAACATTAGGTCTCTCTCTTCTAAGTCCCTGTTGGTAAATGATATAATAATTGATCAACATATTGATTTATTCTGCCTTACAGAAACCTGGTTACAGCAGGATGAATATGTTAGTTTAAATGAGTCAACACCCCCGAGTCACACTAACTGTCAGAATGCTCGTAGCACGGGCCGGGGCGGAGGATTAGCAGCAATCTTCCATTCCAGCTTATTAATTAATCAAAAACCCAGACAGAGCTTTAATTCATTTGAAAGCTTGACTCTTAGTCTTGTCCATCCAAATTGGAAGTCCCAAAAACCAGTTTTATTTGTTATTATCTATCGTCCACCTGGTCGTTATGTGAGTTTCTCTGTGAATTTTCAGACCTTTTGTCTGACTTAGTGCTTAGCTCAGATAAGGTAATTATAGTGGGCGATTTTAACATCCACACATATGCTGAGAATGACAGCCTCAACACTGCATTTAATCTATTATTAGACTCTATTGGCTTTGCTCAAAAAGTAAATGAGTCCACCCACCACTTTAATCATATCTTAGATCTTGTTCTGACTTATGGTATGGAAATAGAAGACTTAACAGTATTCCCTGAAAACTCCCTTCTGTCTGATCATTTCTTAATAACATTTACATTTACTCTGATGGACTACCCAGCAGTGGGGAATAAGTTTCATTACACTAGAAGTCTTTCAGAAAGCGCTGTAACTAGGTTTAAGGATATGATTCCTTCTTTATGTTCTCTAATGTCATATACCAACACAGTGCAGAGTAGCTACCTAAACTCTGTAAGTGAGATAGAGTATCTCGTCAATAGTTTTACATCCTCATTGAAGACAACTTTGGATGCTGTAGCTCCTCTGAAAAAGAGAGCTTTAAATCAGAAGTGCCTGACTCCGTGGTATAACTCACAAACTCGTAGCTTAAAGCAGATAACCTGTAAGTTGGAGAGGAAATGGCGTCTCACTAATTTAGAAGATCTTCACTTAGCCTGGAAAAAGAGTCTGTTGCTCTATAAAAAAAAGCCCTCCATAAAGCTAGGACATCTTTCTACTCATCACTAATTGAAGAAAATAAGAACAACCCCAGGTTTCTTTTCAGCACTGTAGCCAGGCTGACAAGGAGTCAGAGCTCTATTGAGCTGAGTATTCCATTAACTTTAACTAGTAATGACTTCATGACTTTCTTTGCTAACAAAATTTTAACTATTAGAGAAAAAATTACTCATAACCATCCCAAAGACGTATCATTATCTTTGGCTGCTTTCAGTGATGCCGGTATTTGGTTAGACTCTTTCTCTCCGATTGTTCTGTCTGAGTTATTTTCATTAGTTACTTCATCCAAACCATCAACATGTTTATTAGACCCCATTCCTACCAGGCTGCTCAAGGAAGTCCTACCATTATTTAATGCTTCGATCTTAAATATGATCAATCTATCTTTGTTAGTTGGCTTTGTACCACAGGCTTTTAAGGTGGCAGTAATTAAACCATTACTTAAAAAGCCATCACTTGACCCAGCTATCTTAGCTAATTATAGGCCAATCTCCAACCTTCCTTTTCTCTCAAAAATTCTTGAAAGGGTAGTTGTAAAACAGCTAACTGATCATCTGCAGAGGAATGGTCTATTTGAAGAGTTTCAGTCAGGTTTTAGAATTCATCATAGTACAGAAACAGCATTAGTGAAGGTTACAAATGATCTTCTTATGGCCTCGGACAGTGGACTCATCTCTGTGCTTGTTCTGTTAGACCTCAGTGCTGCTTTTGATACTGTTGACCATAAAATTTTATTACAGAGATTAGAGCATGCCATAGGTATTAAAGGCACTGCGCTGCGGTGGTTTGAATCATATTTGTCTAATAGATTACAATTTGTTCATGTAAATGGGGAATCTTCTTCACAGACTAAAGTTAATTATGGAGTTCCACAAGGTTCTGTGCTAGGACCAATTTTATTCACTTTATACATGCTTCCCTTAGGCAGTATTATTAGACGGCATTGCTTAAATTTTCATTGTTACGCAGATGATACCCAGCTTTATCTATCCATGAAGCCAGAGGACACACACCAATTAGCTAAACTGCAGGATTGTCTTACAGACATAAAGACATGGATGACCTCTAATTTCCTGCTTTTAAACTCAGATAAAACTGAAGTTATTGTACTTGGCCCCACAAATCTTAGAAACATGGTGTCTAACCAGATCCTTACTCTGGATGGCATTACCCTGACATCTAGTAATACTGTGAGAAATCTTGGAGTCATTTTTGATCAGGATATGTCATTCAAAGGGCATATTAAACAAATATGTAGGACTGCTTTTTTGCATTTACGCAATATCTCTAAAATCAGAAAGGTCTTGTCTCAGAGTGATGCTGAAAAACTAATTCATGCATTTATTTCCTCTAGGCTGGACTATTGTAATTCATTATTATCAGGTTGTCCTAAAAGTTCCCTAAAAAGCCTTCAGTTAATTCAAAATGCAGCAGCTAGAGTACTGACGGGGCCTAGAAGGAGAGCGCATATCTCACCCATATTGGCCTCTCTTCATTGGCTTCCTGTTAATTCTAGAATAGAATTTAAAATTCTTCTTCTTACTTATAAGGTTTTGAATAATCAGGTCCCATCTTATCTTAGGGACCTCGTAGTACCATATCACCCCAATAGAGCGCTTCGCTCTCAGACTGCAGGCTTGTAGTTCCTAGGGTTTGTAAGAGTAGAATGGGAGGCAGAGCCTTCAGCTTTCAGGCTCCTCTCCTGTGGAACCAGCTCCCAATTCAGATCAGGGAGACAGACACCCTCTCTACTTTTAAGATTAGGCTTAAAACTTTCCTTTTTGCTAAAGCTTATAGTTAGGGCTGGATCAGGTGACCCTGAACCATCCCTTAGTTATGCTGCTATAGACTTAGACTGCTGGGGGGTTCCCATAATGTACTGAGTTTCTTTTTATTCACCTCTTTTTGCTCTGTATGCACCACTCTGCATTTAATCATTAGTGATCGATCTCTGCTCCCCTCCACAGCATGTCTTTTTCCTGGTTCTCTCCCTCAGCCCCAACCAGTCCCAGCAGAAGACTGCCCCTCCCTGAGCCTGGTTCTGCTGGAGGTTTCTTCCTGTTAAAATGGAGTTTTTCCTTCCCACTGTAGCCAAGTGCTTGCTCACAGGGGGTCGTTTTGACCGTTGGGGTTTTACATAATTATTGTATGGCCTTGCCTTACAATATAAAGCGCCTTGGGGCAACTGTTTGTTGTGATTTGGCGCTATATAAAAAAATTGATTGATTGATTGATTGATTAAGGCAGCTGGTTTCTACGGCTACTCATATTCTTATTCTTACTCTTATTTCTTATTGAGCTATATATGTGTTTTTATTTGCTGTGTATATAATCTAAGCACCAGAGGTAGAGACTGCACTCAGTTTTGTTGTACTTAATAAAGCTGTCAAATCTAATATAACCACTTGTTAATGAAAAAGATAGTAGGGGGTGCTCATGACTGAGGGGTTAGGCCACATGATGCAGAATGTCATTTGCAGTAGTCCTCGATTAGAGTCCTGGCCTGGGCGACCATTGCAGCATGTCTCTCCCTATGTTCCCATGTTTATTATACAACACACACACACACTCAACAAAAATATAAACGCAACACTTTTGGTTTTGCTCCCATTTTGTATGAGATGAACTCAAAGATCTAAAACTTTTTCCACATACACAATATCACCATTTCCCTCAAATATTGTTCACAAACCAGTCTAAATCTGTGATAGTGAGCACTTCTCCTTTGCTGAGATAATCCATCCCACCTCACAGGTGTGCCATATCAAGATGCTGATTAGACATCATGATTAGTGCACAGGTGTGCCTTAGACTGTCCACAATAAAAGGCCACTCTGAAAGGTGCAGTTTTATCACACAGCACAATGCCACAGATGTCGCAAGATTTGAGGGAGCGTGCAATTGGCATGCTGACAGCAGGAATGTCAACCAGAGCTGTTGCTCGTGTATTGAATGTTCATTTCTCTACCATAAGCCGTCTCCAAAGGCATTTCAGAGAATTTGGCAGTACATCCAGACCACGTGTAACCACACCAGCCCAGGACCTCCACATCCAGCATGTTCACCTCCAAGATCGTCTGAGACCAGCCACTCGGACAGCTGCTGAAACAGTCGGTTTGCATAACCAAAGAATTTCTGCACAAACTGTCAGAAACCATCTCAGGGAAGCTCATCTGCATGCTCGTCGTCCTCATCGGGGTCTCGACCTGACTCCAGTTCATCGTCGTAACCGACTTGAGTGGGCAAATGCTCACATTCGCTGGCGTTTGGCACGTTGGAGAGGTGTTCTCTTCACGGATGAATTCCGGTTCACACTGTCCAGGGCAAATGGCAGACAGCGTGTGTGGCGTCGTGTGGGTGAGCGGTTTTCTGATGTCAATGTTGTGGATCGAGTGGCCCATGGTGGCGGTGGGGTTATGGTATGGGCAGGTGTGTGTTATGGACGAAGAACACAGGTGCATTTTATTGATGGCATTTTGAATGCACAGAGATACTGTGACGAGATCCTGAGCCCCATTGTTGTGCCATACATCCAAGAACATCACATCATGTTGCAGCAGGATAATGCACGGCCCCATGTTTTAAGGATCTGTACACAATTCTTGGAAGCTGAAAATGTCCCAGTTCTTGCATGGCCGGCATATTAACCGGACATGTCACCCATTCAGCATGTTTGGGATGCTCTGGACCGGCGTATACGACAGCGTGTACCAGTTCCTGCCAATATCCAGCAACTTCGCACAGCCATTGAAGAGGAGTGGACCAACATTCCACAGGCCACAATTGACAACCTGATCAACTCTATGCGAAGGAGATGTGTTGCACTGCATGAGGCAAATGGTGGTCACACCAGATACTGACTGGTATCCCCCCCCAATAAAACAAAACTGCACCTTTCAGAGTGGCCTTTTATTGTGGGCAGTCTAAGGCACACCTGTGCACTAATCATGGTGTCTAATCAGCATCTTGATATGGCACACCTGTGAGGTGGGATGGATTATCTCAGCAAAGGAGAAGTGCTCACTATCACAGATTTAGACTGGTTTGTGAACAATATTTGAGAGAAATGGTGATATTGTGTATGTGGAAAAAGCTTTAGATCTTTGAGTTCATCTCATACAAAATGGGAGCAAAACCAAAAGTGTTGCGTTTATATTTTTGTTGAGTGTACTTTGGAAAGGAAAAGTATCAAACAACACTCAAGTTCTTGAGCAAGGAACATTTCACCATTTGACACCAGTTACACACACAGTACACCAAACTGTACTGCACTCATATTATCTTCAGCCAAACACATCCTGGGGTTCACAATGACACCGACCTTAACAGAACAGAAAAATCACCAAATTTAGACTTTTTCAAAATATGGAAAAATTCCTCACTTGACAAAAGAACATTATGTACATATGACAATGTTCACACCACCTTCCAAAAAAGTGAGGGAGAGAAAGAGGTTGTGTGTGTGTGTGTGTGTGTGTGTGTGTGTGTGTGTGTGTGTGTGTGTGTGTGTGTGTGTGTGTGTGTGTGTGTGTGTGTGTGTGTGTGTGTGTGTGTGTGTGTGTGTGTGTGTGTGTATATATCAATAAATGAATGAATTGGGGGGTGGTTCTATGATGAGTGGGGGACTGAGTGATTGTATGAAAAGAGAGAGGTGGTGTGTGAGAGAGAGAGCGAGTGTGTGTGTCTGTGTGCGAGAGAGAGAGAGTGTGTGCATGAGTGAGTGTGAATGAGTGGGGGAGGTTTTTTTTTTTTGTTCTTTATTTTGGTTTTTAGACAACAGAGACCATTACATTGCTTTTTAAGTAGAATTCTGTTCAGTTTCCTCTAAAGTTTTGCATTTTAAACATTAATAAAAACAAAACAAACAACAACAAAAAAAAAACAACAAAATACAACATGGGAGAGATAGAAAGTACAAAGAAAAGTGCCTACTGGGTTATTACAAAGAAATCTGAATAGCGAGATACAAAAATTTCAAGCATATAAATAAATAATATTAACTTGAATTAAAGCACTAAGACAAGACGGCATCCTAGGGTTCGGACCTCCACAAAGTCCGCTCATAGAGGTTGTGCATATTTAACCCACTTGTTCCAATATTCAATAAAAACATCCTTCTGCAGACGTAAACAAAAAGTAATCCTTTCCATAACATAAAGCTCTTTCACAATATTAAAGCTAGGGTTGGTAACTCTGTTCAGAAACATTTTTTGTTATATTGGGTGAAATGGTCCGTCTATCCTTAACAGTAGTCAAAACATTATGTATTCAGAAAAAGGAACAAAAAAAATCAGATGCCTGTAGCAGCTGTAGGATCGATAAAACTCTGACCAGTATAAGCCCCGTGGTGCGCTCTCAGCAAACCAGTCAGATACCTTCATGTCTAGTTCTTCCTGCTCACGTCACCAGGCTCAACACCTCCCTCTGTCCCTCCCTCCTCCGCCCGTGCAAACTCATCTTCTTTCACAGAAGAAGTTCACTTCAGCCCCTTTCATACTGGGCCCACTTCGAGTTGTGTCATGCGGCGTTATGACAGCGCCACGTGGATGCAGCCTAGTGCCTAGACGATGTAGCTCAATGCCAGAACACCGTGACGGACACAAAGGACGAAGTGAATCGGACACCAAAAATTAAACGTTTAATTTTGTTTCTGCGTCGAGCACATGACACAGAAAGGAAGTGGTTTCAGTGCAAGTCAGGGCAAAGCAACAGTACTCAATGTGACTGGAAGCCACACCCTCACAATACAGCATTACCCGATGCAAATTTATGATTCCTGCTGTGTTCCCAAAGTATAAATCATGCAGGATTGTTTTTGTACCGTGTACACAATGCACAGAAAAAAAATGCTCAGTCTGGCTGCTTCTGCAGCTCCTCGCTCTTAAATTCTCTCACAACTGTGTTTAACCCTCTGGGGCTGACACCGTTGTATACGACGGCTAAGACCAACCTTTACTAAATTATAAATAACTTTTTAATGATATGAGATAGAAACTTACTTTTTTTTTTTTTTTTTTTTTTTGCTGAAAAGTTAACTCTGTGGACTTTTGAGCCAGCCATCGGCCATCTTTGTACTCCTCATAGAAGCTGTGTGATGACATGTGCAATGTGAGTGTCCAGTTGGAATTGGTTCACCGTCACATGGTTTTCCAAAATCCAATCGTAGGGCAGATTCACCTCACGTGAAAAGCCAAAGATCGTTTTCAGGAGTGATATGTTACTAGTTGGCCCATTTGAATAGCCCCCTGGGTGCTCCAGTGAGTAGATACTATTGGTCTCCAATGCACCCTGCGCCATTACGCACAGCGATCAGTGAAAGCAGATGGAGAGCCTCTGATGACAATCTCACATGCTCAAACAAAGAGTGTGTAACTATCAGGATTGTTCCACTAGTTTGCATGTGAATGTTACTGGATAACTTTGTTGCTTTCTCGGTGTAAAGCACTGTTGACCATGTCAGTGGAGCGAGGGGGAGGGCCGCTCCTCAGACTGTAAGGCGCCAAAGTGTGAATGAAAGCTGCTTTACAGGCAGCACAGAACACTCCAAAACACAGTAGAAGTAGAAGTTTGTGATGTAACCTTTGTATAATAGCAGACAGAAATTGCTTTGAGATGAGACAAACAAAATGCATAGACCTTTTTCTATATATTGTTCAAAATGTGCATTTGTATTTATTGTTTGAACCTTTTGTTCTACAGTCTTTCACACAAGACTATTTCTGATTGTAAACCTTTATTACACTTATAAAACACAACAAAAACATATATATTATGAAAGCACAGGTTGTCCTGAAAAAAAGAGACATAAAACTTGATTGTGAGATGCAGGGAGAGCTGTTAACAGCAATAATAAAACATTTATGCCAGGCGAGTGAACTGTCCAAAAACTGCCCTTGGACCCAAGAGGGTTAAATAAAGCCCATAAAAGTCCTGCTCACAGACTGATTGCCAGAGACAGGACATGTCCACATCCAGTAAAAAGTCCAGACATCTCCAGTCCACTCATGGACGATTTGTTTGCGTGCACATGTGAACAATTAAAAGAAAAAAAATGGCTGGCTGCAGGTAGTTCCTCACTCTCGCCTCAAACTGTCTCATAATTGTGTTAAATAAAGTCCATAAAAGTCCTGCTCACAGACTGATTGCCAGAGACAGGACATGTCCAAATCAAGTATAACTCCAGACATTTCCATATTTACTCACGGACGGTTCCTTCGCGCATGCAGCTCACGGTTAAAGGAAGAAAGATAAACTATAACAGAAATCAGAATGCAGACCTGCAGCCCTGCACAAGAACAAATATAAACTAGAAGAGAAATCAGAGTGCACAGTCTGGCTGCAGCGAGACTGCCTGCAGAGCCTCCTCCGCGTCCTCACCTCCTCTCTGCCCTCCTGCTACGCGCACCTGACACACACATTCCTGCGTTGTCATGACGCCGCATGAAGCAACTCGAAGCAGGCCCAGTGTAAAAGGGGCTTTCGATACAATGGCAGAGGGAATACAGCCGAAACTACCACTTCCACCGGTACGTTTAACGTCTCGCTCAAGGAAAAGAAAGCCGGTGGCAGAAAAGGCTGCGATGAAAAAGGCTAGATGGTTGAACAGATACAGATAGTGGTGTACTCGCTCATCTCTAGGTTGGAGTGTGAATGATTGAGTGTGTGGACAGGTGTCTTTTATACAGGTAACAAGTTCAAACAGGTGCAGTTAATACAGGTAAAGAGTGCAGAATAGGAGAGCCACAATTCTTGCTGGTTTGTAGGTGATCAAATGCTTATTTCATGCAATAAAATGCAAATGAATTATTTAAAAATTATACAGTGTGATTTTCTGATTTTTTTTATTTTTTTTGGTTCTATCACGTCTTATCTGCGATAAAAAATTACAGACCTGTCCATTCTTTGGAGGTGGGAAAACTTGCAAAATCAACAGTGGACCAAATACTTATTTGCCTCAGTGTGTGTGTGTGTGTGTGTATCTGTGTGTAACCCCTGGCAAAAATCACCGGCCTCGGAGGATGTTCATTCAGTTGTTTAATTTTGTAGAAAAAAAGCAGATCACAGACATGACACAAAACTAAAGTCATTTCAAATGGCAACTTTTTGGCTTTAAGATACACTATAAGAAATCAAGAAAAAAAATTGTGGCAGTCAGTAACGGTTACTTTTTTAGACCAAGCAGAGGGAAAAAAATATGGACTCACTCAATTCTGAGGAATAAATTATGGAATCACCCTGTAAATTTACATCCCCAAAACTAACACCTGCATCAAATCAGATCTGCTCATTAGTCTGCATCTAAAAAGGAGTGAACACACTTTGAAGAGCTGTTGCACCAAGTGGACTGACATGAATCATGGCTCCAACACGAGAGATGTCAATTGAAACAAAGGAGAGGATTATCAAACTCTTAAAAGAGGGTAAATCATCACGCAATGTTGCAAAAGATGTTGGTTGTTCACATGCAGCTGTGTCTAAACTCTGGTCCAAATACAAACAACATGGGAAGGTTGTTAAAGGCAAACATACTGGTAGACCAAGGAAGACATCAAAGCGTCAAGACAGAAAACTTAAAGCAATATGTCTCAAAAATCGAAAATGCACATCAAAACAAATGAGGAACGAATGGGAGGAAACTGGAGTCAACGTCTGTGACCGAACTGTAAGAAACTGCCTAAAGGAAATGGGATTTACATACAGAAAAGCTAAATGAAAGCCATCATTAACACCTAAACAGAAAAAACAAAGTTACAATGGGCTAAGGAAAAGCAATCGTGGACTGTGGATGACTGGATGAAAGTCATATTTAGTGATGAATCTCGAATCTGCATTGGGCAAGGTGATGATGCTGGAACTTTTGTTTGGTGCCGTTCCAATGAGATTTATAAAGATGACTGCCTGAAGAGAACATGTAAATTTCCACAATAATTGATGATATGGGGCTGCATGTCAGGTAAAGGCACTGGGTAGATGGCTGTCATTACATCATCAATAAATGCACGTTGATATTTTGGACACTTATCCCATCAATTGGAAGGATGTTTGGGGATGATGAAATCATTTTTCAAGATGATAATGCATCTTGCCATAGAGCAAAAACTGTGAAAACATTCCTTGCAAAAAGACACATAGGGTCAATGTCATGGCATAGGGTCAATGTCATGGCCTGCAAATAGTCCAGGTCTTAATCCAATTGAAAATCTTTGGTGGAAGTTGAAGAAAATGGTCCATGACAAGGCTCCAACCTGCAAAGCTGATTTGGCAACAGCAATCAGAGAAAGTTGGAGCCAGATTGATGAAGAGTACTGTTTGTCACTCATTAAGTCCATGCCTCAGAGACTGCAAGCCTGTTATAAAAGCCAGAGGTGGTGCAACAAAATACTAGTGATGTGTTGGAGCGTTCTTTTGTTTTTCATGATTCCATAATTTTTTCCTCAGAATTGAGTGATTCCATATTTTTTTCCCTCTGCTTGGTCTAAAAAAGTAACCGTTACTGACTGCCACAATTTTTTTTCTGATTTCTTATAGTGTTTCTTAAAGCCAGAAAGTTGCCATTTGAAATGACTTTAGTTTTGTGTCATGTCTGTGATCTGCTTTTTTCTACAAAATTAAACAACTGAATGAACATCCTCCGAGGCCGGTGATTCCATAATTTTTGCCAGGCATTGTACACACACACACACACACACACACACACACACACACACACACACACACACACACACACACACTTTTTTTTCCTGGAATGCATTGGATTGCTGTGGGACTGATACTTAGCTAACTGTATTTTAAGATCATAAAATAATACACAAACATTGGGGTAGTCTGGTGTCACATAATAAAATCATCGGCATTTATTTGTCTGTCTGTCTGTCTGTTAGCAAGAAAACTAGTGCACGGATTTTGAAAACTTTTCACCATAGATAGATATTAGGGCATGGAAGAGGTGAAGTGAATCCAGAAATCTCTCATTGCTCTTGTTTTCTATGTTGACTAACCCACGTAGGTGTCAAATACTAGATATTAAACATAAAGGTCTTCAGTGTTTAGCATAAACAGTTACAATGCCCTGGACTGACTGGATGTCAGTGAAATAAACTACATAATTATTAGATAGCCTCATGTTGAATCAGAAACCACCCTGTTGGTCACAGCAGCCTTCTCTGGAGCATACTTTTCTTTTCAATCATCCACCTGTGACTGTCTTTCTAAACTGTTGATATCCTGACTGAACACCCCTCCCGTTGTCTGTGTCTGCTTTACAGATATTAGCTTACCAAAATCTGCAACAATATGTTACACAGCAGCCTTGCTCAAAGCCAGGGCGGTATCAGACAAGTGAGTATGACTTCTCATCAGTTATACTTCTGACTGCAGGCTCTCACATATCTGCACTTCTGCTGAAGTAACATTTTAAATGGCCTGAGGTTGTGCTTGTGTGAGAGAATGGGGCTGGGTGACTTTGTTGTTGTATCAGCAACTGTAATTATTTATCTTTGGAACTGGGCTACCACAGGGTTTGTCTGAACATTTGTCTGTTGCTTCAGTGATGTGTGAATGAATTTTGCATCACCAGTTATACAGCGTCATGATTACATGGTATAGAGGATTTTTTTAAAACAAAAAGAAAACTTCCAAGTTCAGCAACACTTTGCCAGAAGACGCATCAGAGATGCAAGCCAACATTTGATTTTGTTGAAAGAAAATGCTTCTCTGCTCCATTCCACTATGAACCTATGATTGCTAATGAAAAATACAAATCTTACACAATACAGAATTTCTCCAGTTGCAGTCACAGAAGCTTTTAACTTCTTCAGGATTTCCTGGGTGTCTTGGTGGCTTGTCTCACTCGCCTCCTTCTTGCACTGTCCCTTATACACCCGTCACACATATCCGGAATCACACAGAGTGGCATCAGACTTATGAATCAAGTGTCAGATTTGTGTTCCAAAACGTCCTGACAGCCATCAGCGGACGTCAACACAGTTGGTCAAAATCGTCGGGCGGCCCCAGGTGTGATGCACATGTTCAGAACTCTCCGGGCGCCGTCGAGATGGGACACCTATCCGATGGTGGTCCATGTGTAATCTGAGGAACATCTAACCGCAATTTACATATTCCGATGGCAGCAAAACGGTATCTGAAATTATTTGAGCGCATATGAGGGAACCTTGAAATAGATCTGGCACAGTATGCCTGTCGGTATGACCTGCGTGTGCCACATATAATAATGGAAAATAAAGGAACTGTTGAAATGTATGTTGCACACTTCATCGTGATAATAATTAAGAATTATCATCATGTACAGGGAATGTGAACAGCGGCTATCAAACCGAAAGCTCCGTGCGCGCACGCAAAACTGAACAGGCTGTTATATCCACAATAGACCGTAGAGTACAGATATTTGTCCATCATTTCCCATGGGTGACGTAAATAAGGTGAACTATTGTCTCCATCATAACACAGGCAGCCGTGCCTCTCTGTGGTGCGCAGTAATGCGTCATGCTGGCCCATGGCCTAAATATCATAATGATGCTCCATACGGAGGTAAAGTGTGCATATTTACGTCATTAAATGTAAAAAATAAATATATAATACAAAGTAGTATACAGTTAGCTGCCTACCTTAGCCTTACAGCTCTGTGGCGGTGCTATTGTCCACTCAGTCTTTACAAGTCATTTGCCGATGAGGGGTTTGGTATTGCAGAGTGATATACAAGAATACAAGCGAAGAAGCAGTGATACGGCTAAACGATATGAGTAGACATGTAATGGCCTGTTTGGGAGATAAGAGCTAAAGGTTTTGAGTCACCCCCCCCCAAAAAAAAAAAAGAATTCTCACAAGAAAGCTCACTGCAATAAAGTGGTGGTTACCTGTTTTTAAACTTGTCCTTCACAGGACCTAAGACTGAAGTGGAAACCAAACTCAGAATGTCACAAAATAATAATTAAAGCTTGGTTTATTGAAGGCTGATCTTCAGGCTGCTGACACCAGGCACCTGTCATTTGTATGACAGGATCTCAGGTATTTCTGAAGGCTTGGAGTCATGAAGGAAGTTTGATTGATTTAGCATTTTGACTTCTCTGGGAAAGACTTGCCATTTCAGATGTTACATCGTCGTGTTAAACTGGTGACAGATTAATGGCATATAAATTTTGTGTGAAAGCAGGTTCTCAGACTTGCGCTTTGTGCAGGTTCTCTCCAGAGGCAGCGTCCAGGCGAGGACTGAGCACAGCAGAAATGAACGCAGTAGAAGCTATCCACAGAGCAGTGGAGTTCAACCCTCACGTCCCCAAAGTGAGACATTACACTGCCACATTTACATTTACACTGATACAGTTCACACAGGCTCTCATTCCATTTAAAATATTTAATATAAATCTCCTACACAACACAGTTAAGACAATGCATGTAAGCTTACACCTGTCAGGTGGCAAACTTGTTTTTGTCCTCTGTCACTCTGACGGAGCACATAGACATGCTGTCAGTCTGTCTGTGTGTCTATCCCAAATACTGTACTCTCTTGAATGTTTCATAAATTTGAGACAAGTTTACCAAATTTGCAGCAGAGTTCCATCCCTTGATGGTCTAGATCACGTTTGATGATGAGTGACCTTGACCAAATATTGATGGTCACAGAGGCAATAGTTTTGCCTCTGTGTGCTGAATACTGTACTCGCAATTACTGTCCAAGGATTTCAGACAGGTTAATCAAATCTGCAGCAAACATGCATCTCTTGTAGGTCTAGGCCAACTTCAGTCATCACTGATGAGGACAAATTTATTAGCCCCCTTATGAAAGTTTAAGTTTTCTCCACAATTTGCCCAAGTGCTTTTTTAACAGAGCAAGGAATTTTCAACACATTTCTAAAAATCCTGGTTTTATTTAAGATACTTGCATTATTTTACTTTGCACAGAGATACAAAATTATTTCTCAAAAACTAAAAGCTACCTGGATCAAAATTATTAGTCCCCAAATGCTAATCGTCAGTTGTGTGTCCTTTTTGCTGGATAACAGCCTGAAGTCATTTGTTGTAGTTTTCAACAAGTCTCACACATGTCTCCTGAGGAATCCCAGCCTGTTCTTCTTTGGTGAGTTTCCGAAGCTCCTCCAGATTACATTGGCATAGATCTTCTGGCATAGATCTTGTTCTTTAGTTCAAGTCAGGACTTTGTGCAGGCCAGCTAATAAAGTTCATTTTGGTCTTCTGGAGGTGGTTCTTCACAGAGAGCCGACAAATATTTTGGGTTGTTGTCATGTTGGAAGACAAAACGATGACCCAGACCCAGTTTTGCTGCTGACTGCTTGAGGGTTTTTTTCAGAATCTTGATCTATCTTTCTCTCTTCATGTCTCCTTCCATCTTGAAAAAATTCCCAGATCCATACTCACTGAAGCATCCCCACAGCATAATACTCCCACTGCCGTGTTTCACTGTGGGGATGGTGTTCTTTGGATTGTTCGCTTCTTCTTCTTCTTCTTTCTGTGGGGAGGTGATGGTCTAGTGGTTAAGCGTTTGGCTTCAGACCAGAGCATCCTCGGTTCAAAGCCCAACCAGACCAGAAAATCACTAAGGGCCGTTGGGGGAAGTCCTTAATAATTGGTCCTTGTGTATGTGTCCTTAATTAAGGACACTGCGCATCATCTTTCTGCAGGTTGTCCTTAGCATACGTCATTCTGGCTTGAAGGTGTCTCTTTTGCAGATGTGGAGTTTTTCTTGGTCTGCCACCTCACAGTCCATTCTTGTCCATGGCTCTAGTGATCGCCTTCTTTGAGACTACAATTCCAGACTTGACTAAGTCATTCATTAGTGTCCTGGCAGTTGTTCTGGAGTCTTTGGACACATCTCTCGCTAGACTTATTTCTAGAGTCTTTTAAATCTTTCCCTCCCTGCCTCCACCAGACGTGTTCTATACTGCGTGGCTCTTTGGATTTCTTGATAATACTTCTCACTCTAGTTCTTGACACAATAATGCAGTGATAACTTTGTAAATCCTTCTCCTGCTTTGTGAGCATCAACAATTCTTTTTCTCAAGTTTAAACTGATTTCTTTTGTTTTTGACATGATGCTTTCCCAAGTGACAACTCTAACCCTTACTGACATTTTTATACTGCCTGTACATTTAGGGAATAACTGATATTTGGGAATAACCAAATATCTGTTTTACCGGCACCGATAACGCATCTCTGGTAAAACTCAATTTGTGATCGTAAAATCCAGCATTAGAGCAATTCCATGCAGAGATAAACTTAGTGGCCAAAGTGTTAAAATAGGTCTATAGCCACAAAAGATGTGTAGTATGTTTTTTTTTTTTTTTTTTTTTTTTTTTTTTTTTTGTTTTGGGTTTTTTTGCCAAAAGTATGAAGTTAAAGAAAATTAAATTCCTTTACCTAAAACCCATACAATAATGCTGTTGGTAGAATAATGAATGCCTTGCTGGCTACAGCAAATTTTAGTGATAACAACATCAAGTGTTGTTACATATTTTTTCTATGTTAAAATTTGATAAACCTATTAAGTTCACACTTGATGTGTACTACAATGTTGTAGAAATCTAAGGGTGAACAAAAATACAAAGGGTTGCTTATGTTGATTTCTGTTGCCAGGCATTTTACATTTGGCCACTTTAGCCATGTACGTCCGACACTGAAATGTCTACAAAATTGGCTCTGTACTCCAGTCATACATGTAAAAATTTACATACATCATCTGAAAAATACAAATGATATCCTTAACATATTCCATTGTTTGTTTCAATTCTGTCATTATAGGGAACTGAATTACAAGGGGGTCGGACGTGTAATTTCAGAGCACGTCCGACACCATGTACGCCCGACACCAAGCCTAACTTCATGTTTCAGCCATCTAAAGACAAGGGTAACATTTTAGTCACTAGGGGGAGTGTAGGTCAGTCGCCAGGTCACTAGGTGGCACCACCTGCATCTTCATCAGCTGAAAAGGTTGTTGACACAAGCTGTAAACCTTTTGCTACAATCTACATCCATCTGTCATCATTAAGTCAGGTATGTGTAAAACTAATAAACAAAAAAAATTCAAGCATGGTAGCCACCTTAGGGAAACATAATTTTATGTAATTTTATTTTATTAAGAGAGTTTTCCCTTGTTGAAGTTATATGTAGTTCAATGAATTTCTGAGGAATAACTCAGCAAGAATAATCTGCTTATCAATAATTTATTGAAAGCATTCTATACATATTCTCATGTATTGGAAAATATGCTGTAATTCATGAAATACTCAGAGGAGAGTCCAATCTGAGTTAAATTAATTCTGGTTATGTAGTAACAGTAGGCAGCTGATTAAAGCCTTCATGGTTGAAACCCTAACTTCACAATTTATTTAAATTTGCTGAATTTAGAGAGGTATGAATCATAGAAATTAGTTGATAACTAACTGAAATGTCATATAATTTCATATAATGTCATATAACCCAAATGTTGTTGTGAAGTTCATGTCAAAGGATGACATAATTAGTAAAGAAGGTAACCTGCAGGCACACTGGCAACACACCATCCCAGTCCCAAACACTCACAAACTGCATTTTGTGGCCCCCCGAGGTGCAGAACACTTGTTTGTGAGTGAAGTTTCTGACAATGATCACTTCATGGAAGTTCGCATTTGTGAAGAAAATCAAGATGGAACATTCCATTCAACGTTCCATTGGAAGAATGTAAAAACATTAATTATTTGTTTTATATAACAGCTAAAATAGATCCTTGTCATTTGATATTATATGAATTTATATACAACACAAAAGGGACTTACATTTTGGTGCGTCACTACACTGACTTTGTGTACTCCCCCCCAAAAAAAGACTTTGTGTAGTTCTTCACTTCAGCGAAACATGCACACCAAATGGAACCAAATTGCACTCTAAATGCAACGCAACACAATTGGGACGAATAATCCATGTCACGTGACATACAAAGCACCAATCAAATGACAAGGATCCACTCAGTCGTTATATAAAATCAAATAGAAACTTTATTTGTCATTGTATACATACGAGATTAGGGGTGCCACTCCACAAATGAGTTTGAGAATAAGAAAAGATGTAAAGAAACCAGATCCCCTATGACTCGTAAACAACTAACTTAGCAGACCAAGTGAAACATGAGTTATTAAAAAGTGAAGGTATTTACAAGGTATTTAAACAAATAAGTATACATTCTAGATAAGGCACAGAGAAAATAGATCGCCCATAGGATTTCAGTTACAGCGAGGCAAATAAGTACTTGATCCACTGTCGAGTTCAAGAGTTTTCCCACCTATAAAGAATGGAGAGGTCTGTAATTTTTGTCGTCGATACACTTCAGCTGTGACATACAGAATCTAAAAGCAAAATTCAGAAAGTCACATTGTATGATTTTTTTTAAATAATTTGCATTTTAGTGCAATGAAATAAGTATTTAATGCAATTGAAAAACAGATCTTAATATTTGGTACAGAAACCTTTGTATGCAATTACAGAGGTCAGACATTTCCTGTAGTTCTTGACCACGTTTGCACACTGCAGCAGGAATTTTGGTCCACTCCCCCATACAGATCTCCAGATCTTTCAGGTTTCGAGTTTCAGCTCCCTCCAAAGATTTTCTGTTGAGTTCAGGTCTGGAGACTGGCCAGGCCACTCCAGGACCTTGAAATGCTTCTTATGAGCCACTCCTTAGTTGCCCTGGCTGTCTGCTTCTGGTTATTTTTCATGCTGGAAGATCCAACCACGATCCATCTTCAAAGCGCTTACTGAGGGAACGAGGCTGTTTGCCAAAATCTCACTCTACAACCCTAATTCCAATGAAGTTGGGACATTGCGGAAATGTAAATAAAAACAGAATACACCACAAAGACAAGATATTTGATGTTCAAATTGATAAACGTTATTGTTTTTGTGCAAATATTTGCACATTTTGAAATGAATGCCTGCAACACATTTCAAAAAAGCTGGGACAGTGGTATGTTCACCACTGTGTTACATCACCTTTCTTTCGAACAACACTCAATAAGCGTTTGGAAACTGAGGAAACTAACTGTGAGTGTCATGATTGGGTATAAAAGGAGCATCCTCAAAAGGCTCAGCCATTCACAAGCAAAGATGGGGTGAGGATCACCACTTTGTGAACAACTGCGTGAAAAAAATAGTCCAACAGTTTAAGAACAATGTTTGTCAACGTTCAATTTCAAGGAATTTAGGGATTCCATCATCTACATCATCCATAATATGATCAGAAGATTCAGAGAATCTGGAGAACTTTCTACACGTAAGCAGCAAGGCTGAAAACCAACATTGAATGCCCGTGACCTTCGATCCCTCAGGCGGCACTGCATTAAAAACCGACATCATTGTGTAATGGATCTTACCGCGTGGGCTCAGTAACACTTCTGAAAACCATTGTCAGTTAACACAGTTCGTCGTTACATCTACAAGTGCAAGTTAAAACTTTACCATGAAAAGCGAAATACATTCATCAACAACATCCAGAAATACTGCCACCTTCTCTGGTCCTGAGTTCATTTGAAATGGCAAAGTGGAAAAGTGTGCTGTGGTCTGATGAGTCCACATTTCAAATTGTTTTTGGAAATCATGGACGTAGTGTCCTCTGGACAAAAGAGGAAAAAGACCATCCGATTGTTACCAACGCAAAGGTCAAAAGCCAGCATCTGTGATGGTATGGGGGTGTGTTAGTGCCCATGATATGGACATCTTACACATCTGTGATGGCACCATCGATGCTGAAAGGTACATCCAGGTTTTGGAGCAACACATGCTGCCATCCAAGCACCGTCTTTTTCAGGGACGTCCCTGCTTATTTCATCAAGACAATGCCAAGCCACTTTCTGCACGTGTTACAACAGCGTGGCTTCGTAGTAAAAGCATGCGGGTACTAGACTGGCCTGCCTGCAGTCCAGACGCATTATGAAGTGCAAAATATGACAACGGAGATCCCAGACTGTTGAACAGGTAAAATTGTACATCAAGCAAAAATGGGAAAGAATTCTACCTACAAAGCTTCAACAATTAGTGTCCCCAGTTCCCAAACACTTATTGAGTGTTGTTAGAAGGAAAGGTGATGTAACACAGTGGTAAACATACCACTGTCCCAAATTTTTTGAAACATGTTGCAGGTATCCATTTCAAAATGAGCAAATATGTGCACAAAAACAATAAAGTTTATCAGTTTGAACATTAAATATCTTGTCTTTGTGTTGTATTCAATTGAATATAGGTTGAAGAGGATTTGCAAATCATTGTATTCCTTTTTTATTTACATTTTTACACAGCATCCGACCTTCATTGGAATTGGAGTTGCACATGACCCCATGCATCCTCCCTTCAATATGGTGCAGTCGTCCTGTCCCCTTTGCAGAAAAGCACCCCCATACTTCACGGTTGGGACGGTGTTCTTGGGGCTGTTCTCATCCTCTAAACACAGCAAATGGAGTCGATACCAAAAAGCTCTATTTTGGTCTCATTTGACCACATGACCTTCTCCCATGCCTTCTCTGGATCATCCAGATGGTCGTGGTGAACTTTTAACGGGCCTGGACATGTGCTGGCGTGAGGAGGAGGACCTTACATGTCCTGCAGGATTTTAAACCAAGACGGCATTGTGTGTTATTAATGTAATCTTTGTGGCTGCGGTCCCAGCTCTCTTCAGGTCATTGACCAGTAGTTCTTACCTTTCTCAGAATCATCCTTACCCCACGAAGTGAGATCTTGCATGGAGCCCCAGACTGAGGAAGATTGACCGTCATCTTAAGTTTCTTCCATTTTCTTATAATTACACCAACAGTTGTCTTCTCACCAAGCTGCTTGCCTGTTGTCCTGTAGCCCATACCAGCCTTGTGCAGGTTTACAATTTTGTCCCAGGTGTCCTTAGACAGCTCTTTGGTCTTGGCCACGGTGGACAGGTTGGAGTGTGATTAATTGAGTGTGTGGACAGGTGTCTTTTATACAGGTAATGAGTTCAAACAGGTGGAATTAATACAGGTTAAGAGTGTAGAATATGAGAACTTGTTATAGAAAAACTAACAGGTCTGTGAGAGCCAGAATTTTTGCTGGTTGGTAGGCGATCAAATACTTATTTCATGCAGTAAAGTGCAAATTAATTATTTAAAATTCATGATTTCAATTTTCGATTTCAATTTATTTTCATTTATATATTGCCAAATCACAACAAAGTTTCCTCAAGGCGCTTCACATAACTAAGGTCTAACATTACCAACCCCCAGAGCAAGAACACAGGCGACAGTGGTAAGGAAACACTCAAGCTGACCAGACTCAAAGAAGGTGACAAAACAACGACACAGTTGACAAAACAATTTACAAAACGAATATACAGGAAACTTTACCGGTGCATAGGATGGGAGGGTTGCCGAAGTAGACACCACTCCCATCGCTGGATGGAGCTGCACCTCAAACAGAGAGAAAAAAAAAACAGAATCAGGCATCGGAAAGACAACAAATACAGTATAATTTGTCAGCATTAAGCAGCAAGAAAAACAGAAGAAATACTAAGGTGATTGCCGGCCACTAGCCTGAAGCTTCACTAAAATACCCAATCTTTAGATAAAGTTGAGGCTGTGGCCCACTCCGTTTCCTAATAAAATGAATTTAAAAGGGTAAAACGCATACTAAAACTAGACTAAAACGCATAACATACTATGCCAGTATGGTAGATATACGTAAGGGAAAATAGTGCCTCTTAAGTGTGGACTTGAAAGTGTCTACAGAGTCTGACTTTTATTGATGCAGGGAGAACATTCCACAGAACAGGGGCATGATAAGAGAAAGCTCTGTGACCCCCAGACTTTTTATTCACCCTGGGGACACAAAGTAGTCCTGCACCTTGAGAACATAGAGCCAGGGCCGGTACATAGGGTTTAATTAGGTCAGCTATGTAGGGAGGTACCAGCCTGTGAACATAGGTTAGTAGCAGAACCTTAAAATCTGATCTCACTGGGACAGGAAGCCAGTGGATCTCTTCACTGGCTTCCTGTGTAATGTGGTCAAACTTTCTGCTTCCTGTCAAAAGTCTGACAGCAACATTTTGAACCAATTGGAGACCCCTCATGCTAGATGGCGGTATACCAGAAAATAGAGTATTGCAGTTGTCCAATCTAGACGAGACAAACGCCTGAATGAGGGAGTCAGCATTAACCATAGACAGGAAGTTTGCTATATGTGCCTTTCACAAAAGGCCCCTGGTCTTGGAGGGGACAAAGCCACATTGACACTATCAGATGTAAAAAAAAAATGACCTCAGTCAGAGCAGTCGTTTGAGTTATGAATGTTTGAAATGCTGGCACGGTCAGCCAGTCAGATTCCTCCCCTCAGCTGTGAGAGCAGTTTAAGTTTGAACAGCTTTGCCTCAGTCTGCCGGAGTTTCTTTCTTTGACCAAAGCCTTTGATTGTTTCACTCTTTCTGTTCACCTCCTCAGTATCTGCTGGAGATGAAGAGTCTTATTCTTCCTCCAGAACACATCCTGAAGCGAGGTGACAGTGAGGCCATCGCCTACGCCTTCTTCCACCTGCAGCACTGGAAGAGGGTTGAGGGGGCGCTCAACCTGTTGCATTGCACCTGGGAGGGCAGTAAGTGCACGTGGACGCGCGCACACACACACACACACACACACACACAGAGCTAGAGAGTAGTAGTAGTCACTTAATTCTGTATTTCTCCTGACAAAGACAGAATGATCTTGACACTAAAGAAGTGGATAAAAGTGGCTGCCAGTTTTCTCGCAGCAGTGGAAAAGTTAAACAAGAATTTTCCCATGGATGGAACGTGTAGCTGGTGGTGACCTCAGGACCTTATTGACCTGCCAATCAAAAACATGCTTATTCAGTGTCTGCTCCTTTCTCTTCCTCTGACCAAGGCAGCATCTCTACATCTGGAGTTGGTTCCAGGGTGCTGGACTGTGGCTGCCCACTGCTCCTAGTGGTTGGATTGTGTCTAAGATTTTATCACCTCACTGGTAGTGTTCTGTCCATTTTCTCTGACAGAACAAGAGTTTAAGAACAAGACCCAACCCAATTAGTCCCATTTAATGGCAATCAGAATAATAAAAAATAATAACAATACTAAGAAGATTGTTTCTCTTTTCATCTTAACATAGAATTATTTTTGTTTGCAGCATTCAGAATGATACCATACCCTCTGGAGAAGGGTCATCTGTTCTATCCATATCCCATCTGCACAGAGACAGCTGACAGAGAGCTTTTACCCAGTAAGAAACGCCTCGAGACACACGCACACACACACACACACACACACTTTATTCTTTAAAATGACATATAAGATTATTTGATCCATCACAATAAATCTACATATTTCATCTCCTGAATTGTGTTTGGGAATAAAGTAATAAAAATATAACACAATTATGGTGTAATGCCCTCGGGCATATGAGCATTGTCTTCTTTATAACTTGCGTATAATAGATTCAGCTGGACCAGTGAGTTTTGTGCGTTATCAAAATCCATTATAAATTTAAAACGAACAATCTCCGTTATATGTACGTAACAGATTAGTTACAGTCAGGAGGCGCCAAACGATATACAGGGAATCCTGAATTGGAATATTCAACTGGAGGAAGATATGATAAACATTTAACATGCTTTAAAAGTCAAATATTGATGTGAAAAACGTTCTGTGTCCTTTGTTTTGCACCTCACATAAATTGTCAGTATCACAGAAATGCTGATGTCATCAATGGATGGAAAAATCCATGTTATTGTATTTCCCATTTGTATAAGTGAATAAGAATCTAATTTAAACCCAAATCAGTGTTCCTGAGAACTAAAAGTTATATTGGTGACTAATGAGCTTTTGCAGAAGGACAAAAGTTCGCTTGATCTTGATTTTCAGTATAAATACAAACCGTGAAAGCAGGGCCTCACCGTGCAGCTTTTCTTGTATCACATTTTGTTTTAGTTCATGTTAAGACACTATCAGTTGTAACAAAAGCACAAATTGCTGGTCAAATCTTTAGATAAATGAACAGTAACACTTCAGTGCAAATATGTAGTTTTTATGAACTTCTGATAATGCCGTATTGCGTACTGTGTGTTATAGTTCTGCCATCTTGCCAATATGGGAAAATATGTTTATATGACTAAAATGAGCAAGAAATTTGGGCAGCACGGTGGGTTAGTGGTTAGCACTGGTGCCTCACAGCAAGAAGGTTGTGGGATTGCTTCCCACCCTTTCTGTGTGGAGGTTGTATGTTCTCCCCATGTCTGTGTGGGTTTCACTGCTCATAGCGGTTGGATCGTGTCGAACTGTAATTAGGATGGTTAAATGCAGAGGACAAATTTTGTTGTATATGTGTACAATCCCCTCCCCATATACGATCCTTTATTCAGTGGCATAATAAAGCAGTTTATTCGTGTTTTGTATCGTGACATTAATTACTTTGTTAGCTGTGCTCCTCAACACTGTGTGCCTTATCAATAAATAATGTGCCTATAAAATTCATTCATTATTTCTTTTACAGAGGCATTTTTGAACAGTTATGACTCTATTCTCTGGAAAATGCGGTATACAGTTTTAAGTTTTAACTGAATACCAACAAATTAAAATGATAATGAAACATTGTTATACCTTTTTGCAAACAAAGTTTGACTTTGTTTTTTGGTATCACCTTGTCCCTCTTCCTCCTGTCTGGGAGTCTAAGTTCCTCCTAAACTGGTTAATGGTTTTTAATGAAACCTCATATAACTACAGCACACCATATGAAGACGTGCATGAAGGGAAATAATTCTGGACTTACGTCTTCATCAGGAATGTTGTTGGTGATATATAATTCATGCAAGCATTTCATATAGCAGAGTGGGGGGAGTTAATTTTACTAAACCAAACTCAGCATTTTCTGCAAATTATATTGATATTATTTATAATTTTATATATATATATATATACGAGGGCTGTCAATAAAGTAACGGTCCTTTTAATTTTTTTCAAAAACGATATGGATTTCATTCATATGTTTTTACATCAGACATGCTTGAACCCTCGTGCGCATGCGTGAGTTTTTCCACGCCTGTCGGTGACGTCATTCGCCTGTGAGCACTCCTTGTGGGAGGAGTCGTCCAGCCCCTCGTCGGAATTCCTTTGTCTGAGAAGTTGCTGAGAGACTGGCGCTTTGTTTGATCAAAATTTTTTCTAAACCTGTGAGACACATCGAAGTGGACATGGTTCGAAAAATTAAGCTGGTTTACAGTGAAAATTTAAACGGCTGATGAGAGATTTTGAGGTGATTCTGTCGCTTTAAGGACTTCCCACGGTGCGAGACGTCGCTCAGCGCTCTCAGCCGCCGTCGTCAGCCTGTTCAAGCTGAAAACCTCCACATTTCAGGCTCTATTGATCCAGGACGTCGTGAGAGAACAGAGAAGTTTCAGAAGAAGTCGGTTTCAGCATTTTATCCGGATATTCCACTGTTAAAGGAGATTTTTTTAATGAAAGACGTGCGGACGGGTCCGCGCGTCGGGACGCAGCCGCCGCGATGCTCCGCCACAGGAAAAACACCTCTGTTGAAAGCCATAAGGACAAGTTGGAACATGTCCTGCCTGTTAAACAATTTCTCATATACTCACTCCACTGAAAGCCATCAAAAGCCGCCTGGATTTTACAAATGGTTATCAACACGGAGGTGTTTTTCCTGTGCCGCCGCACCGCGTCGGCTGCGTCCCGACGCGCGGACCCGTCCGCACGTCTTTCATTAAAAAAATCTCCTTTAACAGTGGAATATCCGGATAAAATGCTGAAACCGACTTCTTCTGAAACTTCTCTGTTCTCTCACGACGTCCTGGATCAATAGAGCCTGAAATGTGGAGGTTTTCAGCTTGAACAGGCTGACGACGGCGGCTGAGAGCGCTGAGCAACGTCTCGCACCGTGGGAAGTCCTTAAAGCGACAGAATCACCTCAAAATCTCTCATCAGCCGTTAAAATTTTCACTGAAAACCAGCTTAATTTTTCGAACCGTGTCCACTTCGATGTGTCTCACAGGTTTAGAAAAAATTTTGATCAAACAACGCGCCAGTCTCTCAGCAACTTCTCAGACAAAGGAATTCCGACGAGGGGCTGGACGACTCCTCCCACAAGGAGTGCTCACAGGCGAATGACATCACCGACAGGCATGGAAAAACTCACGCATGCGCACGAGGGTTCAAGCATGTCTGACGTAAAAACATATGAATGAAATCCATATAGTTTTTGAAAAAAATAAAAAGGACCGTTACTTTATTGACAGCCCTCGTATATATATGTATGTATATGTATGTATGTATATGTATGTATGTTTTCGCTACAACGCGCTCAACTTTTGTTCAGAATCAGCTTCTTATCACTGGTAACGACGCAGATTTCCTCTCACTCAAACCCGCAGCTTCACAGTGCTTTAAACCGTCATCCACAGACTTCAATAGCGCCACAAGTGCAGCAAAACGAGACGAGTCATTGGATAAATGCTGGGCTTTGTCCCGCCCATCGGAGGCTCTGCGTGTCTGGGGGTCTATGGGACAGTGGGCGGTCCTTGGCTGGCTCGGACGCCCAGCTTCTGCATGATGATTGGATGATCTGTCTGAGGCTGAATCCATTTTTGATTGACAGCGAAATGAGCGAATCAGCGATCATTTTCATTCTGTTCTGAGTTGAACCGGAGTCTTTCCTAATCCTCTTAGTGGCATTTTCAGTGAGAGCAAGGGCAGCCAATCAAACAACGGCAACCGATCGTGCATTTCATAATGAGGTTGCCAAATAAGCTCCGAAACGACGCCATTAAAAGCAAACGAGGCATTCTAAACCCAGCATAGTAACATAGCTGTTTCAGAGAGCCTTTTAGGAAGGTTCTGAGCCATTACAGACCCAACCAATTTTTTGGGGGCTACATATCACATTACAGAACAAGGATTAATGCTCCATTCAACCTCTCTCTATCACCTTTAAATATATTGTCTTGGTGGTGTATTAAATTAAATATAGGTTGAAGAGGATTTGCAAATCATTGTATTCTGTTTTTATGAATCTGTTTTATGAATGTGAGTGTGCACCACCTAGTGATTAAAGGCCGAGCTTTTATTACTGTTTTTTGTACCTGACTTTAATCACTGTAAATTAATAAGTACTAAGAAATTGTACTTTATGGTGGAGCAGCCGTCATTAGTCTTGCCTTGTCTTGGGTTCAGTTTCAACAGTGTCTGGGTGAGGAGCTCCCCTCCAAACAGCGCCTCCCTGTGTCTGTCGTTTTCCTCCCACCATCAAAATGTATATGAGGTTCTTTCTCACTGTACCTCTGGAGTTGTATCAGCAAGTGGATTGGCAAAAAGATGTATCAAATCAATAAAATGGCCATTAAAAACCAGACTGGATAGAGTGAGATGGAGACCAATGAGCCACTGTGAAGACCCCAAAAGATCAAGAGCAGTCAGAGAATCAGTACCGAGGAGCTGGTTTCTGTCTGACACCTGTGTGTTTCTTGAATTTGGAACTGTTGCGGCCTCTGAGCTGTTAAACTGCCCCTCACACAAATAACATTCTATATTAAACATTCAAAGGACAACTATGGTTTTTTTTTTTTTTTACTTTGGCCTTTTGAATAAAAAAATGTATTGACACGGAGTTCTGGTGTTTTTCCTGAATTCGTGACAAAAATATACAGAAAAGTGTGCATCCTCAGAACGAGCACAAAAAAAACAGGTGAAGTTAAAGTATCATTGTGTGTGTGTGTGTGTGTGTGTGTGTGTGTGTGTGTGTGTGTGTGTGTGTGTGTGTGTGTGTGTGTGTGTGTGTGTGTCACGTGGAAGCAGTGTTTCACGAGGTGTCAGTGTATCCAAAGAAGGAGCTCCCGTTCTTCATCCTGTTCACTGCCGGCCTCTGCTCCTTCACCGCCATGTTGGCTCTCCTCACACACCAGTTTCCTGAACTCATGGGAGTGTTCGCTAAAGCAGTGAGTGGATGCACCACACACACACACACACACTTTTTCAGTTTGAATTCTATATGGTATATTGGTATACAGTGTCTGAATTAGCAGCTACAACAGAGAAATATATTTGATATTTGCAATAAGTGTGTAATATGTTTTGCTGTATTTACTGAAACAGTTTGACAAAAAAAAGTTAAAACATAATATCCAACTAACTATTTTGTATTGTTCAAACTGCATTAAGTAACAACCAGCATGCTGTCCATGGCACATTTACTGCTCACAATCCTCACAGGTTTGTTTGTTTGTTTTTACAAAATATTTTCAGTTACATTTGTTCTGCACACATAATTCTGCTGTATATATTCAGGATTCTGGTGAAACTACTATACACAGTATCTACTATACACAGTAGATACTTCATATTTACCCCAGTGGGAGTAGATTGGTTGGTTAGAGGTTATGATTTTTCACAGGTGCACCTAAAAAGATATAATGTAAATTTCAATATGTTTGGCAATTATTTCAGTTAAAATTGTATATTAGACTAATTACTTAGAAACTAAAATATTTCAACCATTTTCTGTTTTAATTTATGAAAATACAGCCTGCAGTTTAAACAAAATAGAATTATTATCTTATTTTGAAATATTAGAATATTTCATTTAAAATTTGAGTACAGTATTTTCTGGATTATAGGTTGTGGCCTTTTTTTTAACTTGCTTGAGAGGTCCTGTCAAACTCTGATGTGACTTACACACTGAAAAATCACACATTGGGCCTCATGTATCAACGTGCGTACGGCGATATTTGAGTGTATATGGGGTGTACGCCAAAATGGCTGCGCTACTTGGCATTTATCAATGTGGTCGTTGGTGTACGCTGCGCTGAAAATATACACCAGGTCAAGAGGTGGTGTAAATTATACACCAAAATGAACCAGCACTGGAATCCACATAAAAATGAAAATGATCTACATGATAATTATTTATAGGAAAACGTTCTATTTTTATTTCTCAAACAAATGTTTGGGCCTGAAAACAGTTTGGTCTTATTTTTCTACTAAGGTTTGAACTTTGAGAGTGTTTACACACGAGAGAAAAGTGAGAAAATGTCCATGCCTGATTGAGAAAGTGTATAAAGTGGTTTTACAGGGGTTTTACAGCTTTGAAACGTCTATAATAATTGTAAAAAATAACGCTGACTAAGTCGCGGTTTCGCGTATTACGGGCTATTTTTAGAACGTAACTCCCGCGATAAACGAGGGACCACTGTAACACTTTTTTGATTATACTACAAAACAATTAATACGACGGCCGCTTTTGACGCACTATTGGCACGCATCGTGATTGTTGGAGTTCTTTTTCTTTGCCGTCTTCCTGGCTTCCATGTTGTAAAATGAGGGTGTGTCTGAAGCGGAGTCTGCATATTTATGGGCGTGTTTATTATAATTACGATTGTTTTCACTCGCCGCATTTATCAAGGTCACGTCAGGCATACGCCGGAACTGGGCAGGTGCGCACTGCTTAATACATGTCACGGCAACTTTGGTGTACTTCAAATTTACACCACAAGTGCGCAACTTTGATACATGAGGCCCATTTACACTATTAATGATAATAATAACTATTTATATAGGGATTTTGCAGGAATCAACACACAGAAGAAACTCCATTAAGAACAAGAGCAATCAGAGATTTCTGACGTCTGCCAGTCTGGATCTGGATCACTTCCAAAATTCAGTGGAGTCTTCCATGCCCTGATATCTATCTATGGTGCAAATTTGACTCCAGAATCCGGGTTTGGATCCAGATCACCTCCAAAATTTAATGGACTCTTTCATGCCCTAATATCTATCAGTGTTGATAATTTTGTCAAAATCCATGCAGTAGTTTTGAGGTAACCCTGCTAAAAGACAGACGGACAAATAAATGATTTTATGTCCTTGTCGGATGTAAAAATACAAATCAAATCAAATCAATTTTATTTATATAGCGTCAAATCACAACAAACAGTTGCCCCAAGGTGCTTTATATTGTAAGGCAAAAGCCATACAATAATTACAGAAAAACCCCAACGGTCAAAGCGACCCCCTATGAGCAAGCACTTGGCAACAGTGGGAAGGAAAAACTCCCTTTTAACAGGAAGAAACCTCCAGCAGAACCAGGCTCAGGGAGGGGCAGTCTTCTGCTGGGACTGGTTGGGGCTGAGGGGAGAGAATCAGGAAAAAGACATGCTGTGGAAGAGAGCAGAGATCAATCACTAATGATTAAATGCAGAGTGGTGCATACAGAGCAAAAAGAGGTGAATAAAAAGAAACACTCAGTACATTATGGGAACCCCCCAGCAGTCTAAGTCTATAGCAGCATAACTAAGGGATGGTTCAGGGTCACCTGATCCAGCCCTAACTATAAGCTTTAGCAAAAAGGAAAGTTTTAAGCTTAATCTTAAAAGTAGAGAGGGTGTCTGTCTCCCTAATCCGAATTGGGAGCTGGTTCCACAGGAGAGGAGCCTGAAAGTTGAAGGCTCTGCCTCCCATTCTACTCTTACAAACTCTAGGATCCATGTACATCTGATGTTTTCTATTGTTCACACTGCATTAAGTAACAACCAGTATACTGTCCATTGCACATTTGTCTCTCCATCTTCATTATTTATGGCCTACAACTCCAAAAATAAAAAAAAGTCTCAAGATATTGTAATATTCATTGTCAGATTGTATAATTTGCAGCTTATGTAATACTAGCTGAGTTACCCGTTCTATGCACGGGTAATAAAGAATTTTATCCATGTCATTGACCATGCTTCTTTTTCATGTCACTTTAGTTAAAGTGTAGTAAGTTGCATTGCATTTTGTGTATGTTGTCACTAATTTTCACAGAGCAATTTGTGACATTCATGAGACTCAAGTGAATGATGATAAAAAGGTCATGTCATATCATGGCAATGCTGAGGGACATATAATGTTGTTTGTGTCTCTGCATATGTTTCCCAGCTTTATTACATTTCATCCATTGAGCACCTGGGGTTTTACGCTTCTTGGGAGGCATATCGACAGTCTGCATGCTGTACGCAGCAGGTACATTTTAAGTAAAAAAAAAAAAAAAAAAAAAAGGATACCTTAACTCGCATGCAGTGCACACTGGCCCATTCAGATTCTCATTAAAGTCCACCCTCACCAGCCACTATGCAGTAAGTCAAGTGTGATTCTGCTACCTGACCCGAGTACCACGTGAACTGTGAAAATAAGGGCTCCAGTGAGTTCATCATTTTAATATATAAGGCTGACCATGTGTGCATGTATGTCTGTTCACGCACGTGCACTTTCAACCTCAGGGCCCCAGCGACCTCCCCTTGGTGCCCCCAGTCACCATACCAGTCCGGTGTCGACTGTTTAATTACTGTAGCAGTTCACCCCGAACACAAACCCTGCCACATACATAGATTACCTTATATATATATATATATATATATATATATATATATATATATATATATATATATATATATATATCACAAATCTCTTAGTCTGGTTCAGTACACACACCCACAATCATGGAGAAGACTGCTGACTTAACACTTGTCCAGGGTAGTCCACAGAAGGTCATTAATGAAAGGGCATGTTCATGGAAAGCTGAATGGAAGGGAAAAGTATTTTTGGATAAGATGCACAAGTAAAAGGGATGTCCACAGTCTTGAGAAGATTGTCAAGTAAAGCTGAAACCTGTGGAAGCTTCATAAGGAGTGGACTGAGGTTGGAGTCAGTGCATCGAGAGCCACCACACACGGACTGGTCCAGGAAGGGGACTGCAAGTGTCACATTCCTCGTGTCAAGCCACTCCTGAACCAGAGACAATGTTAAGAAGCATCTTACCTGGGCTGAGGAGAAACAAATCTGGATTGTCGTCAGTGGCCCAAAGTTTCAGTTGAGAGCAAATTTTTCATTTAATTTAGAAATCAAAACCTCAGTCTGATGGAAGAGTGGAGAGGCACAAAATCCAAGTTGATTGAAGTCCAGTGTTAAAATTTCAACAGTCTGTGATGATTCGAGGAGCCCTGTCATCTCCTGGTGTTGGTCTACTGTGTTTAATCAAATCCAAAGTCAACACAGCTCTCCACTGAACCAGGAGATACAATTTAACTTCATGCTTCTTTTTCCAGCAGTACTTGCCAACTGCCCACAATGCCAAAAATACAAGTACATTTGTGTACAAAATGAGATAAGTGAGTAAGTACAAAATACAATAAGTGAGTAAAGCTCAAAATTCTTATAATAGCTTTTATTTCCATACAGGCAAATGAACTGGGAACACTACACATTCTATTCCAAATCAAAATATGAAAAATTTATCAAATTTGTTATTACCTTACAGAAAGTGAAGAAAAAAGGAATATGAGGCTGTACAAAAACAACTGGTCCATTGGGCTTGCGCTGGGGACAGCGCACCCAATCCAGTGCAGTGAAAGTCAAGAGCCTTGTCCAGACCTGGGTGGCAGGGGGTAGCTCTGGGGGTGTGGTATGTCACCTCCCTATGGGACACAGAGCACTACCAGTTAGATCTGGTGGGTCTCTCCTCCACGCACAGCCTCGGCTCCAGAGCCACTCTCGTTGATAGGGGTTGGACTTTATTCTTCTCTGGAGTTGCCCAGGGTGCGAGGCAGGTGTGGGGATACTCACCAGTCCTTGGCTGAGCGCTGCTACATTATAGTTTACCTCGTTAGATGAGAGGGTCACCTCCCTGCACCTGACTGTTTGTGTGTGTGCACCGAATAACAGTTCGGAGTATTCAGCCTTCTTGGAGTCCCTGACTGGAGTCCTGCATGGGGCTGCAATGGGGGACTCCATTGTTCTGTTGGGGGACTTAAACGTACATGTGAGCAATGACCGCAGTGGAGAGGTATGACTGGAAGGAACGGCCTCCCTGATCTAAACCCGAGCGGTTGTTTGTTATTCGACTTCTGTGCTTGTCATGGACTGTCCATAACGAACACCATGTTTGAACATGAGGATGCCCATAAGTGTACAAAGTGGTACGAAAGCAATGTAGGCCGAAGGTTGATGAACTATTTTGTGATCATATCATCTGATCTGAGGCCACATGTTCTGTACACTTGGGTGAATACAGGGGCAGAGCAGTCAACTGATCACCATCTGGTGGTACGTTGGATCAAAGGGTGGGGGAGGACTTTGGACAGACCTGGTAACCCAAAATGGATAGTGCAGGTGTACCTGGAACTTCTTGAGGAGCCCACTGTCCGACAGATCTTCAACTCACACTTCTGACTGAGCTTTTATGGCATCCATATGGAGGTTGGGGTCATTGAATCAGAATGGGCAATGTTAAACGTTTCCATTGCTGAAGCTGCAGCAAGGAGCTGTGGCCTAAAGGTCTTAGGTGCCTCAAGGGGTGGCAACGCTCAAAACACTGTGGTGGACACCAGTGGTAAGCAAAGACATCCAACTGAAGAAGGAGTCTTTCCGGGATATGTTATCTCGGAAGACTACGGAGGCAGGTGGAAGGTACCGACAGGCCTGAAGGCAAGCAGCCTCTGCTGTGAGGGAAGCAAAGCAGTGGGTGTGGATGGAATTCAGAGCAATCATTCAGAATGACACCAAGGTGCTTCTAGAGGGCCATGAGGCACCTCAGGAGAGGTAAATGGGGAATCATCCAAGCTGTCTACAGTAAGGATGGAACTCTGTTGACCTCAAATGAGGATGTAATCATACGCTGGATCCCTCATCAGCCGGATCATCATTACAAGTCACTGAGGTAGTCAAACAACTCCGCAATGGCAAAGCCCCGGGGGTTGATCAGATCCGTCCAGAAATGCTAAAGGCTCTGGGTGTGGAGGGAATGTCTTGGATGAGATGTCTCTACCACAGTGCGTTGAGGTCTGGGACACACTCTGTCCCAGACCTCAACGTCCTATACGACCTCAAGTCCTCAGAGTGTGTGCCAATTACAGGGGCATCACACTACTCAGCCTCCCTGGTAAAGTCTACTCCAGCGTGCTGGAAAGGATGGTTCAGCTGATAGTTGAATCTCTGATTGAAGAGGAACAGTGCGGGTTCTGTCCTGGCCATGGAGCAACCAAACAGCTCTTCACTCTCACAAGGACCTTTGAGGGGGCCTGGGAGTATACCCATCCAGTCTACATCTGTTTTGTGGACTTGGAGAAGGCATATGATCGGGTACCCTGGGAGATACTGTGGGAGGTGCTGCAGGAGTATGGAGGGCAGGGGTCCCTTCTCAGGGCCATCCAGTCTCTGTACTCACAAAGTGAGAGCTGTGTTTGGGTCCTCTGCAGTAAGTCAGAGTAAGTCAGACGAGTCAGACTAACTCTGGTGGCGGTTGGCCTCTGCAAGGGCTGCGTCTTGTCACCAATCCTGTTTGTGATATTCATGGACTGGATATCGAGGTGTAGTCGGGGGAGGCAGGTCTTCAGTTTGGTGGGCTCAGGGTCTCATAACTGCTTTTTTGCAGATGATGTGGTCCTGTTGGCTTCATCGGCCTGTGACCTCCAACAGTGACTGGGCCAGTTTGCAGCCGAGTGTGAAGCGGCTGGGATGAGAATCAGCAGCTCCAAATCTGAGGCCATGGTTCTCAGCAGGATGGATTGCCTACTCCAGATAGGGAATGAGATCTTGTCCCAAGTGAAAGAGTTCAAGAACCTCGGGTCTTGTTCATGAGTGCGGGGAGCATGAGATTGGCCAGAGAATTGGCACCGCAGTCTTCAGTCTTTCTATACTGTTGTGATGGGAAGGGAGCTGAGCCAAAAGGCAAAGCTCTCGATCTACTCTTCAGTCTTCGTTCCTATTCTCACCTGTGGTCATGAGGGTTGGGTCATGACCGAAAATCGAGAGTACAAGCAGCCAAAAGTGGTTTTGTGAGGAGGGTGGCTGGTGTCTCCCTGAGAGATAGTGTAAGAAGCTCAGTCATTTGTGAAGAGCTCAGAGTAGAGCTGCCTCTTCTTTGCATTTAAAGGAGCCAGCTGAAGTGGTTCAGCATCTGGTAAAGATGCCTCCTGGGTGTCTCTCTGGGGGAGGTGTTCGAGGCACGTCCAGCTGGGAGGAGACCCCGGGGAAGACCCAGGACTACGTGGAGAGATTATATCTCCACAGTGGCCTGGGAACGCTTTGGGATCTCCCAGTCAAAGGTGCTTAATGTGGCATGGGAAAGGGAAGTCTGGGGTCCCCTACTGAAGCTTTTGCCCCCGCGACCCAATCCCGAATGAGCAGAGTTGATGTATGTATGTATTTTTCTTTCTGTGACCCTTATTTCACCCTTACATGTGGCCCTTTTTTAAGGACAAAGCCAGCAAATGTTGTACATGCTGGTTGTCGTTGCATTCCAGACATTGTTCAGAAGAACAGCGTACTTTGATGAAAAAGTTGAATGAAGAGGGGAAAACATATAAAGAAGTGCAGAAAATGATCTCTTCAGCTAAAATTATTTCAAATACTTTAAAATGGCAACAAAACCAGAAAGTCATTCAAATTAGATTAGATGTAACTTTATTAATGCCATGGGGCTTCATCACGGTGTTGCTGTGTGCCATGCGGCATCACCGCGACGCGCGAAGCCTCCGCTCCTCTTTCCATGACAAAAACTCCTGTAACAGTGGAATGTGCCGTTCATTTCCAAACTGGACGCTGTGTTTTATCCGGGACGTCGTCTGACGAGCACAGGAATTGTGAAAAGACGTGGACATCAGCACTTTTTCGGCACATTGAGACAGACGTGCGGAGGAATTCCGCAAGTCGCGGCAGTGCCGCATGGCGCACAGCAACACCGTGATGAAGCCTCACGGGACATGTTCTGGCATGTCCAGGCACATCCAGAATTTCTCGGATAATCACTCGATGGAAAAACCACCGACAGCTGTCTGAACGCCGTCTCAAAGCCGTCCTCTGAGACCAAAACGGAGGTGGTTTTGTCGCTCCAGTAGCGAATCCATCGTGACGCGCAAAGCCTCCGCTCGACTTTCCATGACAAAATCTCTTGTTAAAAGTGAATTCTGCCGGAAAATGGTTGATGTCCAGCTCTTCTGATAACCAGAGAAATGGCACACGATGGTCACAGATCCAGACAGCCATCCGTTTAGAAATGAAATGGTCATTCAGCCTGTCGATGGCAGCTTCACAGCCGCTGGGGGCTGTCCTTAAAGCGACAGTAACACTCCTTATTCTCTACCAAGCCCGTAACATTTTCACCGAAAGCCAGATAAATTTTTCTAATGGTTTCCAGCTGCCAGTTTCTAACAGTTTCTGAAAAAATTCTGATGGAAAAAAAGCCCAAATCATTCCCCCATTTCCTGACAATGAAAATCTGACGAGAGGGGTGGACCACTCCTCACTCAAAGCCTGCTCACAGGCGAATGACGCAACTGACAGACGTGGAAAAACTCACGCATGCGCATGAGGGTTCAAGCTTGTCTGACGCAATCACACGTCATTCAAATCCATATGGTTTTTGAAAAAAATAATAAGGTCGGATACTTTTCTAATAGACCTCGTAGATGCTGAGAATGACAGCCTCAACACTGCCTTTAATCTATTATTAGACTCAGTTGGCTTCGCTCAAAATGTAAATGAGCCCACCCACCACCTTAGCCACACTTTAGATCTTGTTCTGATATATGGCATAGAAATTGAAAACTTAACAGTATTCCCTGAAAACCCCTTTTTGTCTGATCATTTCTTAATAACATTTACATTTACTTTAACGGACTACCCAGCAGTGGGGAATAAGTTTCATTACAATAGAAGTCTTTCTGAAAGCGCTGTAAGTAGGTTTATGGATATGATTCCTTCTTTATGTTCTTCAATGCCATATACCAACACAGTGCAGAGTAGCTACCTAAACTCTGTGAGTGAGCTAGATTATCTCGTCAATAGCTTTACATCCTCATTGAGCACAACTTTGGATGCTGTAGCTCCTCTGAAAGAGAGAGCCTTAAATCAGAAGTGCCTGACTCTGTGGTTTAACCCACAAACTCGCAGCTTAAAGCAGATAACCCATAAGCTGGAGAGGAAATGGCGTCTCACTAATTTAGAAGATCTTCATTTAGCCTGGAAAAAGAGTCTGTTGCTCTATAAAAAAAAAAAGCCCTCCGTAAAGCTAGGACATCTTACTACTCATCACCAATTGAAGAAAATAAGAACAACCCCAGATTTCTTTTCAGCACTGTAGCCAGGCTGACAAAGAGTCAAAGCTCTATTGAGCCGAGTATTCCTTTAACTTTAACTAGTAATGACTTCATGACTTTCTTTGCAAATAAAATTTTAACTATTAGAGAAAAAATTATTCATAACCATCCCAAAGACATATCTTTATGTTTGACTGCTTTCAGTAATGCTCGTATTTGGTTAGACTCTTTCTCTCCGATTGTTCTGTCTGAGTTACTTTCATTAGTCACTTCCTCCAAACCATCAACATGTCTGTTAGACCCCATTCCTACCAGGCTGCTCAAGGAAGCCCTACCGTTAATGCTTCGATCTTAAATATGATCAATCTATCTTTATTAGTTGGCTATGTACCACAGGCTTTTAAGGTGGCAGTAATTAAACCATTACTTAAAAAGTCATCACTTGACCCAGCTATCTTAGCTAATTATAGGCCAATCTCCAACCTTCCTTTTCTCTCAACAATTCTTGAAAGGGTAGTTGTAAAACAGCTAACTGATCATTTGCAGAGGAATGGTGTATTTGAAGAATTTCAGTCAGGTTTCAGAATTCATCATAGTACAGAAACAGCATTAGTGAAAGTTACAAATGATCTTCTTATGGCCTCAGACAGTGGACTCACCTCTGTGCTTGTCCTGTTAGACCTCAGTGCAGCTTTTGATACTGTTGACCATAAAATTTTATTACAGAGATTAGAGCATGCCATAGGTATTAAAGGCACTGCGCTGCAGTGGTTTGAATCATATTTATCTAATAGATTACAATTTGTTCATGTAAATGGGGAGTCTTCTTCACGGACTAAGGTTAATTATGGAGTTCCACAAGGTTCTGTGCTAGGACTGATTTTATTCACTTTATACATGCTTCCCTTAGGCAGTATTATTAGAAAGCATTGCTTAAATTTTCATTGTTACGCAGATGATACCCAGCTTTATCTATCCATGAAGCCAGAGGACACACACTAATTAGTTAAACTGCAGGAATGTCTTACAGACATAAAGACATGGATACCTCTAATTTCCTGCTTTTAAACTCAGATAAAACTGAAGTTATTGTACTTGGCCCCACAAATGTTAGAAACATGGTGTCTAACCAGATCCTTACTCTGGATGACATTACCCTGACCTCCAGTAATACTGTGAGAAATCTTGGAGTCATTTTTTATCAGGATATGTCCTTCAATGCGCATATTAAGCAAATATGTAGGACTGTTTTTTTGCATTTGCGCAATATCTCTAAAATTAGAAAGGTCTTGTCTCAGAGTGATGCTGAAAAGCTAATTCATGCATTTATTTCTTCTAGGCTGGACTATTGTAATTCATTATTATCAGGTTGTCCTAAAAGTTCCCTGAAAAGCCTTCAGTTAATTCAAAATGCTGCAGCTAGAGTACTGACAGGGACTAGAAGGAGAGAGCATATTTCACCCATATTGGCTTCTCTTCATTGGCTCCGTGTTAATTCCAGAATAGAATGCATTTTGAATAATCAGGTCCCATCTTATCTTAGGGACCTCATAGTACCATATCACCCCAATAGAGCGCTTCGCTCTCAGACTGCAGGCTTACTTGTAGTTCCTAGGGTTTGTAAGAGTAGAATGGGAGGCAGAGCCTTCAGCTTTCAGGCTCCTCTCCTGTGGAACCAGCTCCCAATTCGGATTAGGGAGACAGACACCCTCTCTACTTTTAAGATTAAGCTTAAAACTTTCCTTTTTGAAAAAGCTTATAGTTAGGGCTGGATCAGGTGACCCTGAACCATGCCTTAGTTATGCTGCTATAGACTTAGGCTGCTGGGGGGTTTCCCATGATGCACTGAGTGTTTCTTTTTATTCACCTCTTTTTGCTCTGTATGCGCCACTCTGCTTTTAATCATTAGTGATTGATCTCTGCTCTCTTCCACAGCATGTCTTTTTCCTGATTCTCTCCCCTCAGCCCCAACCAGTCCCAGCAGAAGACTGCCCCTCCCTGACCCTGGTTCTGCTGGAGGTTTCTTCCTGTTAAAAGGGAGTTTTCCTTCCCACTGTCGCCAAGTGCTTGCTCATAGGGGGTCGTTTTGACCATTGGGGTTTTTCTGTAATTATTGTATGGCTTTTGCCTTACAATATAAAGCGCCTTGGGGCGACTGTTTGTTGTGATTTGGCGCTATATAAATAAAATTGATTTGATTTGATGGCTTGAGGGATAAAGTTGTTGTTCAGTCTGTTGGTCCTGCACTTGGGAAGCAGCAGTCTGTGGCTGTTGACGATGTGCAGAGGGTCACTGGCATCGTCCATAATGTCGAACAGTTTGTCAGGTGTTCTCTGCCGCCATCACCAACCAACCACAGAGCCAGCCCACCTGATCAATTTTTCCATCCTGGATGTGCCTGTGCTTTTTATTTTTACCAAAAATAAATAAACAAATTTAAAAAACACACACACAAAAAAATGCTTTGAACGTATTAGTTTACATTTATGTATTGTCTAGAATATAGGAAATGTAATTTTTGCTATAACAGGCAAAAAATACTGAACTTCACAGTATTTTTTTTGACATCGTTTGAAAAAAAATATGTTAATCAAGTGTGGATTAACAGATTTACATGTTAATGAGTTTTAAATCATGTCCTTGTCGGGGAAATGCTGGGGAATTCTGCAGAACTTTAGGGTCTACAGAAGTGCCCACTTTGTGAATTTCCACCATAGACTTGTTGTGGCTTTCCTGAAGATTTGTAGGCTTCAAGATCAGATATTCCTCAGAAATGTACACGTAATCTACTTGGGAGGACTTGTAGACAACAAAACTGGATATTCAAATGGATTGTGGCAGTTTTTTCAACAGCCAGACCCTGAACGTTGCTGAGGATTGTGTCAGAGCTGCCAGTGTGATCAGGAGTTTCATATCTGAGGACACTATAAATACGACATCATTTGTAGAATTTATGACGAGTATCACTTTGAATGTGTGGGAGTGTCGGCGTCGACATTTTGGCCATGTGTTTTTCAGTCCATCGTCCAGCACACAGGTGCTTGAGTGTTGAGGACGGCCAAGGAGACATCTACGCTTCATCTGACTGCAGAAGATACACAGCTATTTTAGAGATGTGGGAATGGGCCAGTAGTCTGTCCAGGTGGTTCTCATCCAGGAGCCATGGCAGTTCTGTGGTGTTGTTACTTGATTTTTAATTTATGTACTTTCCATCTAATATTCATCCTCAAGAATGCAGTATGATCAACTTTACAGTAAGAAAGTGTGTATTACAGGACGGCATACATTTGTATGTAAAGGTTTGGGCACCCCTGATGATTTCCATGATTTTCCTTTATAAATCATTGGTTATTTGGATCAGCAATTTCAGTTAAATATATCATATAGCAGACAAACACAGTGATATCTGAGAAGTGAAATAAAGTTTCTAGGATTTACAGAAAAATACATCAGTATTTAGTAGATCCTCCTTTTGCAGAAATAACAGCCTCTAAATGCTTCCTATAGCTTCCAATGAGAGTCTGTTTTCTGGTTGAAGGTATTTTGGACCATTCTTCTTTACAAAACATCTCAGGTTTGGTGATTTCTGAGCATGGACAGCCCACTTAAAATCACACCACAGATTTTCAATAATATTTAGGTCTGGGGACTGAGGTGGCCACTCCAGAACATTGTACTTGTTCCTCTGCATGAATGTCTTAGATTTTGTGCAGTGTTTAGGGTTGTCTTGTTGAAAGATCCAGACCCGACTCGACTTCAACTTTGTCACTGATTCTTGAACATTATTCTCAAGAATCTGCTGATATTGACTGGAATCCATGTGACCCTCGACTTTAACAAGATTCCCAGTACCTGCACTGGCCACACAGCATGATGGAACCACCAGTGGTGGGCACAGTTCAGCTAATCCGATAGCAGATAATTATCGAAGCTAATGTTTTTGCTATCGGATTAGCTGTTCAGATAAGTTTTAAAACCATCATTGGACCAATTATCTTCCGATAAATTTAGTTCCGATAACATTTTTGCTGGTAAAGTTTAATGGTCAGAAACATTTGTAAACCCTAAAATCAAACATTTTAGTCTTGTTTGTTGTGTGTTTATAGCCACCAAGCAGACTGGCTGCCTCTCGCTTGCTGATGGTGTCATCATTAAGCGCAAGACGTGATTGGCCAGTCGACACAGGGAGCATTGTGGGTAGTGTAGTTCAGGTTCACTTTGGACGTTACAGTGACTTGTCCACTCGACACAAAAACAAAACAGACTAATTTTAACATTTTATTTTATTTATTCATGGCTGTAATTTAATCGCCAAGACTCTGTGGGGAGAGGAGCTCTCATGGCGTAGCTGTGTGTACAGAGGGGGGACTTTTCTTCACGTTTAGACACTGTTTTGGATGTTTTAAAAGGACGCTTTATGTGGATTATTTATGCAGATGAATCCCACTGAAACTAACAGGTAAGAATTTATATTTACTATGTGTATTTTACTCTACCAATTAATGCATTAATGGATGTATTTCGGTTGTTTAAGCCGCAGGGTTCAAATCGTGTGAAAAAAGCGGCAGCTTTTAGCTCGTAAATGGCGGCATATCTAATAAAGATAAACTGTGATTTCTAATACTGTGTTTTACTGCTCTTGGAAGATGATAAGTGTTTGGGGTTTTATTTTTTATTTATTCATTTTTCATGTGTTCTTTGTGTTTGTGATCCTTGAATTTACCCAGCAGCCCCTGCGGCGCTTAAAGTGAAACTGGTTTATCAGAAGCCGACAGTGTAATCTGATGTGGCCACGTCCAAATCAGTACTAATAGCTATCGGTTATTAGTTATCTGTAATAAAGATAATTTTTTTTAGGAGTTTATCGGTTTATCGTCATGAAAGATAACTTTTCCGTTATCTGATTAACGCTTATGGAAGCTATCTTTTTGATTACTTGTGCCCACCACTGGGAACCACCTCCAAATTTTACTGTAGGTAGCAAGTGTTTTTCTCGGAATGCTGTGTTCTTTTTCTGCCATGCACACCACCCCTTGTTATTTCCAAATAACTCAGTTTTAGTTTCATCAGTCCACAGCACCAAATGAAGCTGGCTTGTCCAAATGTGCGTTAGCGTACCTCAAGCAGAAAAGGCTTCCTCTGCATTACAACATCTCCTTGTGCAAAGTGCACTGTGTAGTTGAACGATGCACAGAGACACTATCTGCAGCAAGATCATGTTGTAGGTCTTTGGAGCAGGTCTCTGGGTTGACTATGACTGTTCTCACCATCCTTCACTTCAGCTTCTCTGAGATTTTTCTTAGCCTGCCACTTCGGGCTTTAACTAGTACTGTGCCTGTGGTCTTCCATTTCCTTCACTGTTCCTCACAGTGGAAACTGACAGCTGAAATCTCTGAGATAGCTTTTTGTATCCTTCCCCTAAACCATGATGTTGAACAATCTTTGTTTTCAGGTCATTTGAGAGTTGTTTAGAGGCTCCCATGTTACCACTCATTAGAAGAGATGCAAAGAGGAGAAACCTTTGCAAATGGCCACCTTAAATTCCCTTTCTCATGATTGGATTTACCTGTGTAAGGAGGTCAAGGGTCAGTGAGCTTACCAAACCAATTTTGTGTTCCATTAATTAGTTCTAAATGTATTCAAATCAATAAAATGACAAGGGTGCCCAAATTTATACACCTGCCTAATTATGTTTAAAGAATTATTGCACACTTTCTATAAATACTAGAAACTTCATTTCACTTCTCAAATATCAGTGTGTCTGTCTGCTATAGGCAATGGTGGGCACAGCTAACTAAAAAGTTAGCTTCGATAACAGGTCATCAGCTAACTGAATAGTTATATTTTATAAAGCTAAACCGATAAACCACCCAAAAATTTATTGGAAGCTACAGCTAACTGATAACTTTCAGTATTGTCTCTGGTACACTTGCAACAACTTCTGTCTTTGTGCACACTGCCCACTGCTGGAAGCTCCTGTTTACTACATATTTTGCAGCAGTGAAGCAGTTGAGAGGAGCTAAGCTCAACTCTACACACACAAAACAAGCCATTATTCCTTAACAAGATACAGCCATGCCACTGTGAGGCAGAGGTCTTGGAAAATAAAGCAGTTTTGACTTATGGTTTTGATTGAAAAAAATTAACTCCATTAATGTCAATTCTGTCATTTGTATAAAGTTAAAATATAACACCTATCTTTTAGTTTTAAATAATGCACTAAGGTTTGTAACAGACAGATTCCAAAGGGATTATGGATAAATGAGCCTCCGCTGACACTGATTGGTTTGGTTGACTCATTCATTCTATGTAAAAACCAACACGTTAATATGATGTGACGTGTGTTGATATTTACATATAAATGTGCTTTTGTAAAATATGCCATTTTATTCATATGTAAAAAAAAAAAAAAGCCATTTGCAAAAGTCAAGTTGTGTTTTTTTCAGCCATCTGATATAACCGGGGTCAAAATGCATAGAACACTGCCATCTACTGGCACCCAGATGCTCAGACCCTAACCCATAATCCTTTGCGTACCAGTTTTTGTTTTTGTTTTTTTTTTGTTGTTGTTTTTTTGGGTTGGTTTGTTTTGTTTTTGCGTGCCAGAGGTGCTGCTGTTTAAACAACAGAATCCACAACAATTGTAAATGAACATTATACAACCAAAATGTACATTTTTTATTTCTTTAGCTGCTGCAAGAGGCTGCAATTTTTAAAAGTCACGCAAAGGATTAGGGGATATCTCAATACTTTGGGCGAATACTGCCATGAACAGTACTGGCCAGTAGATGGCAGTAGACGTGAAAACTTGCCAAAAAATATTCCAAATTATCCGTGTGCTACATTTAATCTGCGTGGAGAAGCAACCTGAGCTGCTTCTGGCATTTTCACATAAAACAAACACAATAGCAACGTCTATAAACCCAGAGAATATATTCTCATGAGAGTTTTAGGCACAATATACAACAAGTTTAATGCTGTTGTCCATGTGGAGCCTGATCAGGGCGTCTGAAATGCATTTCTCCTGTCGTGACTATACTGAGATTACCCATAATGCACCTGGACACAGCATGTCCACACGAAAACCTTGAAAATTAGTGCAGTACTTTATTATTTTTTTTTTTTAGTTGTTGGGTGAAGCCATTTATTGTCAAACAACTGTTTCCTCCTTTTTTTTGGAACAAGTGTTTATTATTCAACTTCGTTTAAAGCTTTACAACGTATAATGTTCACTTATATAACACAGAACAGAGCACACACACACACGCAAAAAAAAAAAAAAAAAAACGAACAAGAATCAGAACAGAGAAATCCTTGGCAAATTTGTACATTTCAAATTGTTACTTTTGGTATCTATAGTATTTATAGTGTTGGAAAGAGTATATACAGTTCCTTCTTTTTCTGCTCTACTCCACCTCACAATCTGTATTTATATCCAGTCATAGTATGTTATCAGTGGTTTCCATCTCTTTCTAAATAGGTCCATCTTGCTGTTATTTTCTCCATTTTGTAAACATCCAACATCCTATCTTTCCAATGATTTGTTGTAGGTGGATCAGGTTTATACCAAAATATAGTTATCATTTTCTTAGCCACCAGTATCATTATCTTGAAAAGATACAGTTTTTCTTTAGCCAGTAAGTCCCCCGGGAGCAATCCAAAAACAAGGGGGTTCCAGTCAATATAGATTTGTAGAATATTTGAAATTAATTCCTTGATTCCCTCCCAAAATATTTTAAGTTTTGGACAATCCCAGAAAATATGAGTGTGATCGCCAATTTGTCCACAGTTTCTCCAGCATAAGTTTGTTTTTGATTTATTAAATTTGAAAGTGGTAGCAGGTGTCTTAAAATATCGAGTGTTTATTTTCCAGAAAAACTCTTTCCATGTTGGGCTATTTGTCAGTTTGTGTCCACCTTCACAAATTTGTTCCCATTCTTGATCTTCAGTTATTATGTTCATTTCCAATTCCCACTTTTCTTTTATCTCTAAAGAGTTCTCCGACATATTTCTTTGTAGACTTTTGTATAGATTTGATATCATTTTATCATATTGTTTATGCTTGAGTGTATTAATGAATAGCATTTCCAAATGTGTAGGTTGTTTATTAAGAAGAGACCATTCTTTATGGGACATTAAATAACTTCTCAATTGCAGGAATCTATAAAAATCTATTGATGTTAAGCCATATTTTTCCTGGCATTGATTAAATGATCCTAGTATCTCCCCTTTAAATAAATCATTAATGAAAATTAAATTCTTATTTTCCCAGTTTTTGAACCTCTGATCTTGTTGCCCTGGTATGAAATCTAAAATATCTGTAATTTTCATGGCTCTGGATATTGACTGGGGGGCTTTAATCTTTTTCCTAACAGTATTTAGAACTCTGTGAGTGCACTTCATGTAATTATTTGAGATTTTAAATTTGTTCCATATCTCATTTGAGCAGAATATTAAAGATTGTAATGGGATTTTGGGACAATAAATTTGTTCTAATGTCAGCCATTGCATTTCTTTGTTTTGTTTTAACCATTCCATTGCTCCATTTAGTTGTGCTGCCCAGTAGTATAACTTCAAATTTGGTAAATTAAGACCTCCACAAGATTTACTGCTGGACAGTAAAGAGAATTTGATTCTAGCCTTTCTTTTTTGCCATATAAATGTAGAAATCATTTTTTGTATTTTATTAAATTCGGTTTCTGGGATCCAGATAGGGATAGATGAAAATAAATATAACAGCCTGGGAACAGTATTCATTCTAATTGTTTCAATCCTCCCAAGAGGGAAAGAGGTAAAATTGTCCACCTGTCTAAATCTTTTTGAATTTGATCGAGTAGTTTTCCATAATTTTCTTTGTATAATTGGGAACTGTCTTTGGTAACATTTATTCCCAAGTATCGAAAACCATTGTGTGACCACTTGAATTTAACTTTTTTAGAGAGTTCTATAGGCCAATTCCCTGTTAACATCATTGCTTCAGATTTCGATTCATTTATTTTATATCCCGAAATGATGCTAAAGTCATGTAAACAGTCTAGAAGTTTTGGTATTCAGGTCATTGGGTCTCTAATGTATAGTATTATGTCATCTGCATATAGTGACAGTTTGTGGGTCCTTATATGATCTGGTATACCTAGAATTGAAGATTCGCTTCTAATTAATTCTGCCAGGGGTTCTGTACTAATAGCAAATAGAATTGGAGATAAGCAGCAGCCTTGACGGGTACCTCTTTTCAAAGGGAAACTTTCCGACAAGTGCCCATTAACACAAACTCTTGAAGTAGGGTTGGAATATAACACTTCAAACCAGCTGATGAAATTTTCGTCAAAACCCATTTCCCCTAGAACATGCTTTAGAAACATCCAGTCCACTTGGTCAAATGCCTTCTCGGCATTGAGGCCAAGAAGCATTGATGGATGTGAACTTTGCTGTGCTGTTAATATTATATTAAGGGTACGTCTGATATTATTTATTCCAAATCTTTTTGGTATAAATCCTGTCTGGTCTGGGTTAATAAGTTTATTAATGATTTTTTGAAGTCTTTTAGACAAAATGGAGCTTAAGATTTTAACATCATTACAGAGGAGACTTATTGGTCTGCATGAGGCACATTGTGTGGGATCTTTACCGTCCTTATATATTACTGAGATGATTGCTTCTGCCCAAGTTTTTGGTGGCTCTTTGACATTTAAGGCATAATTAAATACCCTTTGTAGGAGAGGGACAAGTTCCGTTTGAAAACATTTATAAAATTCCCCGGGGAATCCACCCACACCAGGTGATTTATTATTTTTTAACTTCCCTGTGAGGAACTACAAATCCTTTTGCCTCATTTCTGTCTAGTTTAGTAAGATTAATTCGCTGTAAAAATTGTTTAATTTTTCCTGGTTTATTGGGGATAGCTGTAGAATCATACTGTTGTGAAAGTGTCGTGACACGGACCCACAACAGGGGGCGTTAATGAACGGACAATGGATAAGCCAAAAAGTAACAATTTAATGTTGTGAATCGCACAACGAAGTACAGACAATAACAATATGGTGGAATGTCAATTATACACAAGGTGACGTGTGGGCAGGCTCGACGATAGAAGACGTCTGGCGAGAGAAGAGCTGGATCCCACACAGCTTCCACCGCCAACGGATCTGAACAACACCGGAGCCGCCAAGCCCTGCGCCCCAGGTGGCCACTGTCTTCAGCAGTCAGACCCGGTACTGCTGGCAGAGAACAGAGACAGTACTGATGAGTGTGAGTTCGCACACTCAGTAATCCCACAGTCAGTGTTTAGTTAGGAGGGAGCACCTCCACCTCCAATCACACACTCGTGCAGCTCCTGTTTAACCACTTATCTGGTTTGGGGTGTGAGGCGAAGCCGCCGCAGTCCACACCAAACGCCAATCCCACAGATAAGGACACACCACAGGAAAACGGCTGCAAAGAAGTTCAGATTATTACTTTGTAAGTCAGCAGAGAAGTTACCTGAATGGTAGCTGATTTCTCGGCGGGGAGGTGGAGTTGCAGTCCGGCCTTTATGGTGGTGGTGATGTGTAGTGGATGAGTGACAGCTGGTACGGATGATGAGTGACAGCTGTCACTCCCGGTCGCTCCAACGCCCTCTCGTGCTTGAAGCCCGCACTTCAAGCAGGGCGCCATCTTGTGGTGGTGGGCCAGCAGTACCTCCTCTTCAGCGGCCCACACAACACATACAATTCTTTATAATATTAAGAAAATGCATTTGCTATCTCCCTTGGTTGAGATATATATTTTTTTGATTTGGGGCATGCTACTTTTTTAACAATTTGACTAGCCTATGCTTTTCTTAATTGAAATGCGAGTGATCTGCTTGCTTTATTTCCTTGTTCGTAATATTTTGATTAGAAAAGCGTAAAGCCCCCTCCACCTTGTGTGTGAGTAGGTCATTCAAATTTTGTCTACATTTTTTTTAATTCTTGTAAAACCATATCCTTATTTGTTCTTTTATGTTCCATTTCTAGTATTTCAATCTGTTCTTCTAATCTTATTTGGTTCCTCTTGCGCTCCTTCTTACGTTTAGAGGAGAATGAGATAATTTTACCCCTCAAGACTGCTTTTGCTGTGTCCCATAGAGTTGAAGGTGAAGTTGCCTCATTGTCATTAGTTTCCAAAAAATAATTAAATTCCTCTTTTATATATTGAACTGCCTGTGGATTATTTAGAAGTGATACATTTAGTCTCCATAGTTTTAAAGGTTTGTCTTGATCCAAGTTTAAGGACATTAAAACTGGTCCGTGGTCTGAAAGAGTTTGTGGTTCAGTATGGCAATCTTTTATTATATGAGCTATTTGTTTAGAAACACATAGAAAGTCAATTCTTGAATGACTTTTATGAACATTTGAAAAGTAGGTATAATCTCTGACCTTTGGATTTTTTACCCGCCATATGTCAACTAATCCCAATTCTTTCAACAGATTGTTCAATGCCCTAGCTTTGGATAGTTGGTATTTTTGTTCTAATGGAAATTTATCTATGTAGTGGTTTAAAACACAATTAAAGTCTCCTCCTAGTATTATTGGTCCTTTTGAATTCATTGCTAAAATTTGAGGTATTTGTCGAAAAAAAATTGGGTTGTCCTCGTTTGGGGCATATATGTTCATAATTGTTAGTTATTCCACCAATTGAACCAATAATAATTATCCAGCGTCCGTTTTTATCCTTCATAATTTTTTCCGAAACCAGACATAAAGATTTATGGCATAGTATAGTAACACCCCTTTTTTTGTAATTTTCATATGAAGCGCTAAATACCTGTCCCACCCAGTCCTTTTTCAATTTTGCATGCTCTTCCTCATTTAAATGAGTTTCTTGTAGTAACGCGATTGAACAACTTAACCTCTTTAATTGGGCCAAGATCTTCTTTCTCTTTATGACGTGATTTAAACCATTTATATAATAACTTACTATCTTCAACACTGTCATTATGAAGTAAGAGTGGGTTTATCATACACTGCATCTCTCCTGGGTGCCTCAGCATCATTCCAAGCCACATTGACAATCATTTTCAATTTGCCAAGAAAGAAAACATTGAACAAGTTGAACCTTCAAAAAGAACCTTAAAGAAAAACTTCCAAAAATACAGTTTGCTGTCCCAATATGGGACAACAAACTCTTTATGTAAACTAGGCAGGGAGGCCTGGCTTCCTGGATAAAATACACAAAGATGTGTGAGCAGCATTCCACATTCTTCCCGACCTAATGCTGCTTTGAATGCCCGGGTTTAGACAGATATTCCCTTCGTTACACTCCGACTTATGGCTTAAAAAATGTTAATTGTTTCTCAGCCTGCGTGTTCTCTTAGTCTTATATTGATATGCATACATATATATATACATACACACACATATACACACATACATACATATATATACACGTACACATACATTCACACATACATACATACATGCATACATACACAAATATACACAAGCTTATGCACACAACCATACTCATTTATATATACACTCACACTTACACATTCCTACACACGTACGCATATGAGTATTCACATGCACATATGTACCCACACAGACATATACACGCTTCTGGATACATATACACTCATACATTCTCACATATATGCAAATACATTTTTTTTTCTCTCTTTCCTCCCCTTTCTTCTTTCTTTGTAACTTCTGTAGTTCCAATAGTTCAAGGGGGATGTAGAAATCTTGTCTTCATTTTAGACCTCCTCAGAGTAGGTCACAGGTTTTATGATGGCTCTAATGTCCTCTGTGTTCAGCATTTGTCCAGACTTTTTCTGCCAGCCCCGAGTTTGCCAGCCATCCTGTAACAGTTCTCTCTCTAGAAGATCCCTCTCATCCACCTCTACCGTAATCCCCAGCTCTCTTAGAGTAGGTTGGGCGTCCAGGAGGGAAGGGAAGATTTTGATACCAGTCTCCAGGAATAGCTTCAGTTGGGCTGGGTATGGTGATTGTGCCTTTATTTTACGCTCCTTGAGTTTTTTGATCACCTCACGCACTTGTTTCCTTTTCCTTTGCACCTCTGGAGAAAAATCTTGGTCAAAAAAGACCTTTTTCCCGTTGAATTCAACATTCTGTTGCTCCCAGGCCTGTCGCAACACTGCCTGTTTCACACTGAAATCTACAAACTGAACTATAATGGACCTCGGTGGTGCCGTCGGTTTTGGCTTAGACACTAGACCTGTGCGCTCGCTCGATGCGAATATTGGTGTCTTCAGGTAAGTTTAGTTTCGACTTGAGAAATTGAGTGATGAACGGTATCATCTCTTTTCCTTCTGAATCTTCTTTTATCCCATGAAGTCTTATGTTGTTTTTACGCATTCTGTTCTCCAGTTCATCTTGCTTTGCAGTTAGCTTAGCATCTTTTTTAAGCAGGTATGCTAACACTTTTTCCTGTCATGTGTCTCAATCTTCATTGTTGCTTACCCTGGTTTCCGCAACTTCGATTCTTTTTTCCAGTGTATCAATTCTTTTGTTGATTTCTCCTATTGTCATCTCCATGCGCGTTTGAGACTCCTTAATATCTCGTTGAGCATTTCCAGACTCCTCTCGGAATTTACGAAGCTCCATGAGCAACAGGTTTTCGGCCCTGGCTTCGGCTTGTCTGGACAATAAATAGTTAAAGTGCTTCTTTGTGTTTCTTTTTTTTTGGCACTAAGCTGATCCAGTGTCCCCGACCGAACGGTCCCCCCTAAAAATTGGTCCGCCCTGCCTTGACTGCGCATGCGTCATTTGCTGTGGTTCACAGATTATCACCTCGTTTCGGCTTAAAACTGCACTCCAGTCATCATCTATCTCAGCGACAGATATCTGAAGCTTTTGTACAACAATAATTTCCACATAAATTCAGCATTATTTCATCTTAAAAGATGAAGGAAGCGATTAGAGTGCTACGAGCTGCTAACTGATGGGGTTCACTGTGCATTGGTCATTTCAAAGCGTCACCGATTATCACCTCGCTTCTGCTTAAAACTGACTTTAGGATGATTTAAGAGGTTTTACCTTGTCATCTGATTAATAATCCCATTAATGCATTTGTTCGCTTTGGGTGAAGCTGAGCGGCTGAGCTCCGAAATTATGAATGCAAAGGGCGGACCAATTTTTAGGGACGGACCGTTCGGTCTGCAACACCGGGCGACGTTACCCTGCTGATGTTTTGTGACTTGAAGCTGTGTGACAGATTTTATAACTGGTTGTTTCCTTCTAGTTTCTCAGCACGCTGTTTGCTCCTCTGAACTTCATCATGGAGAAGGTGGAGAGTATCCTCCCATCCAGCCTCTGGCACCAACTCACCCGCATCTAAGCCTGGACCAGGAGCTTACCTCCGTCCAGACGCAAACAGCTGGACTGAAACCAGAACGCTGTGCTGGACTGGACTGACACGTTTGTGCCAAGATGACAGAGTTCAAACCAAGTCTGGGTGTCAGAGACCAGGCGAGGACCATCGGAGGTGTTGCATAAATCAAAAAGGCGAAAACAGTGGAACTCCATTCAATTTTGACTTTATTGATATGTTTGCAATTTTGGGGTTTTCAGTCATTCAAAGTTGTTCTTTTGTTGTATAAAAACAGGTGATCAATTGGCATTATTAAAACTGTGAAAAGACCAAAAATACAATAAAGGACTTTTTGTGTATTTCTGCACGTTGGCTCCTTGGCGTAGTTTTGGTTGAGGTTGTAGCAGACTGAAATGGACAGCGCTGCAGTTTACAACCCAGAGACATCCACCTGCAGTCGTCCATATTGTGGAGGCACACATCAGATAAACTGGACGAACTGTCAAGATTTGAGATTTTCATCCAGAAATGTTTGAGGATCTTGTTCACATTTCTTGACTCTGCATTAGAAGTCTCCACAGGATCAGGTACAATTCAGCTTGGTCAGGGCCAGGTCGGTGCTGCATCTATTTGCCCGTCAGAGGTGATCGTGTGTGTCCCCCAGCAGAGAGCACAGAGTGCATACATGAACAAGAGTCGTCAGGAGATGACATCTCCCCGGTCCCCACAAATCAGTAACACAGAGTGTCGAGGGATCATCCAAGTCCACACTTACGATAAATATGAATGAACATGGTCAACTGGCTTGCGAAATATCACACTAACGAGCAAAAACGGCCAGACGGATGGCCATAGACAGATTGGACATGCTGATTGCTATACCCCCCAGTATGAAATACCGTGAGGAACTGCATCAGTGACACATGGAGTGTCACAGTCCCCCCCCAAAAAAGCAGGTCAGCCATGATCTCCACATGCATTCGTCCCGTCTCCGTGTCTATTCACATATAAATAAAACTTAGTTGGATTTTCAGGCAGATCATCAGAACATATCGAAATCATCTCCATCTGTGTGGCTCTGCACATATGGGATGGAGGACACCACACCAATCCTGGAAGCTGTTAATTGTCAGCTTGGTTATAGTGTAAGACAGTCTGTTGCTGTTTTTCATTAAGGTCCGGTGCACTGTGCGCATTTTCCATCATTCTAGTTGTGTCCTGGCACATTTCTTCAGGTGAGATCAGGCAGGGTCATAAGAACCTTGGATTATTCTTCAGGTGAGATCAGGCAGGGTCATAAGAATCTTGGATTACTCTCGATCTAGTTTCTATTTTTAAAAATTAGTTTATGCATCTCCAGGTTTATCTGGAATTCTGCTCCAAACCTGGAGATGCATAAATTAAACACAAGATCTGGTTTGGCTCGGTTTCAATCTTTTGAAAATGGGAAGAGCTGTCTGTTCTGAACTTGTTATGGGTCTGTCCAGGTTTTATTATAGTACGAGCGAAGTGACGTGCAGCAGCACAAAGCTCGCTCATGGTGCAGGGAGTCCCAAACAGGAAGTGCCAAATTTTGAGTCCATAATAGTGAAACAGGAAATGTCAAACACTTCCTGGCATGGGTTGCGCTAGAGCGGAGTTCAGGGTTGCACTGGACTCGCCTGAAATCTGATTGGACATAGATGACACGTCATGGCACCGCACACCTGGTTGAAAAGAGCTGCATTTTGAAATCAGTAACACATTGATTGCTAGGCCCCTCCAGTACAGTAGTGAGCGCTGTGTACCACAAAAAGTTCTAATCCACCTTAGCTGAACTCAGACTTCTAATGACAACAAAGTTACATTGGTGAGTAAACGACCGTATTTTATACCAGAAATGAGGTCCAGGTTGTTAAAAGTGGCATTTCTCCTTTAATTCAGGTTGTCTTATATATAGGTGTTTCTGCAGTGTTTTTAAATGAGCAGGCAGCTGTTGATTCATGAGATATAACCTGAAGACACTCAGGCTGAAAGAAATACAGGTAATTTACTCCTCTGTTCTGTATAAAACCTGTGTAACCTCTTAATTTTGTTCTCTGAAGGACTTATTTTTTAATAACCTTTTAATTTTGCTGTCTGAGTTACACAACTTTAGATAAATAAATCTAAAGTTGTCATCCTTAAACTCCAAACTGAAAGCAAATGTCTACAACTTGATATAAATTAATTAAATATATAAAATAGTTTGCTGACGAAGTGGTGTAGAGGAGGATTTTCTTAAAAAGAAATAGAAGTAAAGAGCTTCTCTCTACTTCTACTTGTATGCCTTCACTCCTGAGTTTTCCGAGCTTTGGCAGACACGTTGGAGCTACTGATAATCTGTTGTCAAATTCTTGGTTACCATAAAATCTTTACAAATGTGATTAATTTCTGATTACTGTACATTTTGAAGTTAAAAAAAAAATCTTTTCCTACATTAGAAAAAATACATACATTAAAATAGTTTTAATAAAAAAATATATTCTTTAGAAATCTTTGTAAATTAAAACCATCACTTATCTGTTGTTGAGATAATTTCTTGATTAAGATTTTAAGATATTTTAGGCATTTATTTTAAGACAAAATAGCATGAAAAGTAATGTGTACATCTTAAAGTCTGGTAGATTCATTCGTTCATCATACAGCGAATGATGTGAGACAAGAAATATATTAAAGTATAAATAAATATGAAACAGTACTGTGCTATTTTCTTTGAATACTTGATAGTTAAAAAATTCAAATAAAAAAAAATATTTAAAAAGTTATTTAAAGTTGAGACTTGCAATTACCGCAATAACAAATTGTGTAGCTTTATTTGATAAAAATAGGTCAAACAATTTATGAATATAAAACTCAACAGCGACAGTTATTGATTCAACATCCTGCAGCTAAAAGCTAACATTAGCTGATTAAACTTCAGCAGAGCACCGTCGCGTATTATTTTCAATGACTCACTCACCTCAGACAAATAGGGCAGCGCAGTCTTGTTTGAACCGACGTAATATCGTGGGATTTGACCACCTGTGGGGACAGCTGCTTCCCATTGCACAATATTAATCCTTACCAAAAAATAGTACTGTATATAAAAAGTAAACTAGAAGTATACTTGAAACATACTTGCATATACTACTTTTTGGTAAGGGAACACTGCATAACTTCACACGGGAAATGGTGCAGTTTTGTTTTCAGCTGGTATCACAGGAGGAGTCATGAAAAGTGCAGGGTTTTTTTCAGTTCCCGGTGGAGAAGGGAAGACTAGGCAAATGGGAGACGTCGTGTCAGTAAGCATTAGCCTACACAGCTAACCAAAGTAGCTACATTGTCTCACCTGCCCAACAATCTCATCATGTTTGAGCTCCAGGTCATAAACAAATCGCAACACATGCCCACTTTACACCGCATCGTCACTTTTTGTTTGTATTTTCACAAAATCTCAGAGAAAGTGCTGTGTTTCTGTCCCTGGAAGTAGGGAAATTCCATCATATGCATCATATTTTATCCCTTTTGCACCCGCCCTCGAGAAATTGCTCAGGACTTCAAGACCGACCTCCGCTGTGATGCGTATATCAGCGAGGCTTACCTGGTTGGCAGCTTGCGGATCAGGAGCTCGGTGGATTTCTGGTAGTGGCGGATCTCTGTCAGCGACACGGTGCCGGGCCTGCAACAGTGAGGCTTCTTCACACCGTGGTAGCCAGAATGCTCTTCAGGGCGGCTTTGGTTGAAACTGCTTTAGGCCTCCAGAAGCCAACGGTTTCTAGATGAGCTCAGATGCATTCTGAGCATCCAGAACAGTAATTTTAATGTTTTGAGAAGACCATAAAGTTGACACCATTTGACTTATGCAATTTGAAACTGCGGATATAAGTACTTTATTCTGAGAATAGCCAGCATTGATTTTATTAACATCCTGGTGTACATAAGGTATCGTGTAGAATTCAAAAATAATGATAGGTTGAGTTCTCATTAAAAAAACAACTGCAATGTGGTAAAATGTATTAATAAATATGAAAGAACAGGCTCTTAATAATTATTAACTATCGCATACTGTTTTTTTTTCTCAAGATTTGTTTTTGCATAAGTTTGAAAAAACAACAGATCATAAGTTTAGGATAATTTACTTATCATGAATTTAATTTTAGAAGTGGCACTAATGACAACACTCATACTGAACATAATTTCGCTTGCATAGACTGATTTTGGAGATCAAGCAATAATTGCAGATGGGCTTTCTGAGGTCCCAGATAGCTTTTCTGATTTCCTTTTCTAACTTTCAGAATTTAGTAAATTAGCATATGGTCCATTGATACTTATGTGTAGACACTAGAGGCAACTATTTTTGGTTTTAAATCTGGGCAAATGCAGTCCCAGAAAATTCCGAATATGACAAACAAGAAACAGGTGTTGTAAACAAGTAAATAATGCCAAAAATACAAACTTGCAGAAACAAAGATACTATTCTGACATGGTTTGCACATAAGACTGGCATAGCATGTTTCAAGTACACACATATATGTCAGAAGGTGGGGGGGACATACCATATTCTGTCCCCCCTAGTTGAAAAGGTGGGAGGGACATGTCCCCCCATCCCCCACCAAATTGCGCCCATGGGTACAACATACGGATCCATTGAACCAACTGCAACACATCGATCACAATAAACAGCTTTATCTCGAGGCTTTAAAGCCTCGTAATAAGCTTTCATTCTCTCTTATTTTCTTTTACGCACCAGCTGTGTAGTAATCCACAATGGAGATGGGAGCAAAGCGGTCACATGATTGAAAACCCTCTATAAACAAGCAGACATCAGTGTAACAGTGTCCTGCTTCATTGTAAGAAGTCAACATCAAGTTTGGAAAAAAATCTAACAGCCCAAAGTCTTTTTTTTTTTTTTTTTGGCTAATCTCATTACTCTTGCTTGCCTCTACTGGTGGTTGGCTCTCACTGTGGTATTGTATCACTTCCTGTTCCGGAGCACAGCGGTGTTTTGCTGTATCTGTTAGCTGCTTAATCTGCGCAGTTAGATTGATCTAGTTAACTAGATAACGATTTGTTTCACAGTGTAATCTTCACGTGCCTTAACTAAAGCACTCCCTCTGCTGAATCACCTCTAAATTATTTACACATTATTCACTTTGTGTGTTTTTAGGAACCCGCTAGCTTAGCGCAGCTACTAGCTCTTAGCCGATTTAGCATGGCGGCTTCTCCTGTCTCTCCTGCACTTTTCTGCTCTGGGTGTGAAATGTTTAGTTATTCCTCGGCCTCCTTTAGCAGTAATGGTACTTGTAATGTGTAGCTTATTCGTAGCTTTGGAGGCCAGGCTGGGCGAATTGGAGACTCGGATCCGCACCGTGGAAAATTCTACAGCTAGCCAGGCCCCTGTAGTCGGTGTGGACCAAGGTAGCTTAGCCGCCGTTAGTTCCCTTCCAGCAGATCCCGAGCAGCCAGGAAAGCAGGCCGACTGGGTGACTGTGAGGAGGAAGCGTAGCCCTAAACAGAAGCCCCGTGTACACCGCCAACCCGTTCACATTTCTAACCGTTTTTTCCCCACTCGGCGACACACCCACCGAGGATCAAACTCTGGTTATTGGCGACTCTGTTTTGAGAAATGTGAAGTTAGCGACACCAGCAACCATAGTCAATTGTCTTCCGGGGGCCAGAGCAGGCGACATTGAAGGAAATTTGAAACTGCTGGCTAAGGCAAAGCGTAAATTTGGTAAGATTGTAATTCACGTGGCAGTAATGACACCCGGTTACGCCAATCGGCGGTCACTAAAATTAACATTGAATCGGTGTGTAACTTTGCAAAAACAATGTCAGACTCTGTAGTTTTCTCTGGGCCCCTCCCCAATCGGACCGGGAGTGACATGTTTAGCTGCATGTTCTCCTTGAATTGCTGGCTGTCGAGTGGTGTCCAAAAAATGAGGTGGGCTTCATAGATAATTGGCAAAGCTTCTGGGGAAAACCTGGTCTTGTTAGGAGAGACGGCATCCATCCCACTTTGGATGGAGCAGCTCTCATTTCTAGAAATCTGGCCAATTTTCTTAAATCCTCCAAACCGTGACTATCCAGGGTTGGGACCAGGAAGCAGAGTTGTAGTCTTACACACCTCTCTGCAGCTTCTCTCCTCCTGCCATCCCCTCATTACCCCATCCCCGTAGAGACGGTGCCTGCTCCCAGACCACCAATAACCAGTAAAAATCTATTTAAGCATAAAAATTCAAAAAGAAAAAAATAATATAGCACCTTCAACTGCACCACAGACTAAAACAGTTAAATGTGGTCTATTAAACAGGTCTCTCTCTTCTAAGTCTCTGTTAGTAAATGATATAATTGATCAACATATTGATTTATTCTGCCTTAGAGAAACCTGGTTACAGCAGGATGAATATGTTAGTTTAAATGAGTCAACACCCCCGAGTCACACTAACTGCCAGAATGCTCGCAGCACGGGCCGAGGCGGAGGATTAGCAGCAATCTTCCATTCCAGCTTATTAATTAATCAAAAACCCAGACAGAGCTTTAATTCATTTGAAAGCTTGACTGTTAGTCTTGTCCATCCAAATTGGAAGTCCCAAAAAACAGTTTTATTTGTTACTATCTATCGTCCACCTGGTTGTTACTGTGAGTTTCTCTGTGAATTTTCAGACCTTTTGTCTGACTTAGTGCTTAGCTCAGATAAGATAATTATAGTGGGCAATTTTAACATCCACACAGATGCTGAGAATGACAGCCTCAACACTGCATTTAATCTATTATTAGGCTCAATTGGCTTTGCTCAAAATGTAAATGAGTCCACCCACCACTTTAATCATATCTTAGATCTTGTTCTGACTTATGGTATGGAAATTGAAGACTTAACGGTATTCCCTGAAAACTCCCTTCTGTCTGATCATTTCTTAACATTTACATTTACTCTGATGGACTACCAAGCAGTGGGGAATAAGTTTCATTACACTAGAAGTCTTTCAGAAAGCGCTGTAACTAGGTTTAAGGATATGATTCCTTCTTTATGTTCTCTAATGCCATATACCAACACAGTGCAGAGTAGCTACCTAAACTCTGTAAGTGAGATAGAGTATCTCATCAATAGTTTTACATCCTCATTGAAGACACCCTTGGATGCTGTAGCTCCTCTGAAAAAGAGAGCTTTAAATCAGAAGTGCCTGACTCCGTGGTATAACTCACAAACTCGCAGCTTAAAGCAGATAACCCGTAAGCTGGAGAGGAAATCGCGTCTCACTAATTTAGAAGATCTTCACTTAGCCTGGAAAAAGAGTCTGTTGCTCTATAAAAAAGCCCTCCGTAAAGCTAGAACATCTTACTACTCATCACTAATTGAAGAAAATAAGAACAACCCCAGGTTTCTTTTCAGCACTGTAGCCAGGCTGACAAAGTCAGAGCTCTATTGAGCTGAGTATTCCTTTAACTTTAACTAATAATGACTTCATGACTTTCTGTGCTAATAAAATTTTAACTATTAGAGAAAAAATTACTCATAACCATCCCAAAGACGTATCGTTATCTTTGGCTGCTTTCAGTGATGCCGGTATTTGGTTAGACTCTTTCTCTCCGATTGTTCTGTCTGAGTTATTTTCATTAGTTACTTCCTCCAAACCATCAACATGTCTATTAGACCCCATTCCTACCAGGCTGCTCAAGGAAGCCCTACCATTAATTAATGCTTCGATCTTAAATATGATCAATCTATCTTTATTAGTTGGTTATGTACCACAGGTGGCAGTAATTAAACCATTACTTAAAAAGCCATCACTTGACCCAGCTATCTTAGCTAATTATAGGCCAATCTCCAACCTTCCTTTTCTCTCAGAAATTCTTGAAAGGGTAGTTGTAAAACAGCTAACTGATCATCTGCAGAGGAATGATCTATTTGAAGAGTTTCAGTCAGGTTTTAGAATTCATCATAGTACAGAAACAGCATTAGTGAAGGTTACAAATGATCTTATGGCCTCAGACAGTGGACTCATCTCTGTGCTTGTTCTGTTAGACCTCAGTGCTGCTTTTGATACTGTTGACCATAAAATTTTATTACAGAGATTACAGCATGCCATAGGTATTAAAGGCACTGCGCTGCGGTGGTTTCACTCATATTTATCTAATAGATTACAATTTGTTCATGTAAATGGGGAATCTTCTTCACAGACTAAGGTTAATTATGGAGTTCCACAAGGTTCTGTGCTAGGACTAATTTTATTCACTTTATACATGTTTCCCTTAGGCAGTATTATTAGACGGCATTGCTTAAATTTTCATTGTTACGCAGATGATACCCAGCTTTATCTATCCATGAAGCCACAGATCACACACCAATTAGCTAAACTGCAGGATTGTCTTACAGACATAAAGACATGGATGACCTCTAATTTGCTGCTTTTAAACTCAGATAAAACTGAAGTTATTGTACTTGGCCCCACAAATCTTAGAAACATGGCGTCTAACCAGATCCTTAGTCTGGATGGCATTACCCTTACCTCTAGTAATACTGTGAGAAATCTTGGAGTCATTTTTGATCAGGTTATGTCATTCAATGCGCATATTAAGCAAATATGTAGGACTGCTTTTTTGCATTTGCGCAATATCTCTAAAATTAGAAAGGTCTTGTCTCAGAGTGATGCTGAAAAACTAATTCATGCATTTATTTCTTCTAGGCTGGAGTATTGTAATTCATTATTATCAGGTTGTCCTAAAAGTTCCCTGAGTTCAGTTAATTCAAAATGCTGCAGCTAGAGTACTGACGGGGACTAGAAGGAGAGAGCATATTTCACCCATATTGGCCTCTCTTCATTGGCTTCTTGTTAATTCTAGAATAGAATTTAAAATTCTTCTTCTTATTTATAAGGTTTTGAATAATCAGGTCCCATCTTATCTTAGGGACCTCATAGTACCATATCACCCCAATAGAGCGCTTCGCTCTCAGACTGCAGGTTTACTTGTAGTACCTAGGGTTTGTAAGAGTAGAATGGGAGGCAGAGCCTTCAGCTTTCAGGCTCCTCTCCTGTGGAACCAGCTCCCAATTTGGATCAGGGAGACAGACACCCTCTCTACTTTTAAGATTAGGCTTAAAACTTTCCTTTTTGCTAAAGCTTATAGTTAGGGCTGGATCAGGTGACCCTGAACCATCCCTTAGTTATGCTGCTATAGACTTAGACTGCTGGGGGGGGTTCCCATGATGCACTGTTTCTTTCTCTTTTTGCTCTGTATGCACCACTCTGCATTTAATCATTAGTGATTGATCTCTGCTCCCCTCCACAGCATGTCTTTGTCCTGGTTCTCTCCCTCAGCCCCAACCAGTCCCAGCAGAAGACTGCCCCTCCCTGAGCCTGGTTCTGCTGGAGGTTTCTTCCTGTTAAAAGGGAGTTTTTCCTTCCCACTGTTGCCAAGTGCTTGCTCACAGGGGGTCGTTTTGACCGTTGGGGTTTTTCTGTAATTATTGTATGGCCTTGCCTTACAATATAAGGCGCCTTGGGGCAACTGTTTGTTGTGATTTGGCGCTATATAAATAAAATTGATTTGATTTGATTTGGGCCTGCACACAAATTGTTTTATAAACCGGTTACTGATTAATTTGCTAATTTCTTTAACATCCCTTACAATGATATTGGATATTGACAAAAACAAAACAAACAAACCAGTAATTAATGCATCAAACACAGAGATGTGCATATACTGTAGAAACACTTGAACTGGACTATGGATTGTTTATTCGGGTAAACGAGACCGTCTTTAACTAGCCACTAACTGGTGCTAACTGTGGCTAACATTAGCTAACATAGTTCATTACAAAACAGGCTACACACAGGCTACAAAATAAGTCAATGCATAACAGTTTAGTTAGGTTTAACATTACCCTTAACTGCAAACATAACGTTAACAGTGTTTATGGTGAAATCTTTACTAAATGTGTTCAAAGCAGAAGTGTCAAATAATCCTGAGGTGGAGACGATGAAAACGACCATATGGGAAATGGAACGTGGGCTTTCATCATGTTCACGACGTGACTTCATAAAGTAGGAAAACTTGCAGCTGAGGTGACCGGATTATGAGAGAAATGTCTCGGCATTGAAGGACGAATGAGGCGCGCAAACATCTGAATACTGAACGTCCCAGAGACTGGCGTCCACCAAACTACTGAAATAAGTTTTGAAACTAGATAAAGATGTTCTCGACAGATCACACAGAGGTCTGCAGGTGAGGAAACCAGACGGTAAACCCCGTGACATGATGGCAAAGGTACATTATCTACAGCACTGTGTGTAGGTTCTCCGCTGTGCCAGAGATCACTTCAGTTTAATGGAACCACCATCTCAGTATTCCCAGATCCACTTTCATGGAAGTCATATGGCTGCTCCACGGAAAAGAAGGGGTTTGATATGGATTGACGTATCCTGCATGATTTCTCCTCACATACAAGGGATCCAAGAGGCAGTTTCAAAACCCAGAGGATGACACAATCTCTGTAAAGACTACAATTATGCATGATGTTACAAAAGATTAACCGTGTGGACCTTGCTCTTGGGGCTGGTAAGGTTAGACCTTACTTGTCTGAAGCACCTTGAGGCAACTCTGTTGTGATTTGGTGCTGTATAATGAAATAAAAAAATATGACCTACAGGTATGACTTAATCATCGCATCATAGTACTACAGATGTTGTTCATCCAAGTGAGTTGGTGATGTCACTGTGGCTAACAATGTCTATCTTCTTGATAAAACAGTTACAGTAACAGTAAATTTTGAGAAGTTTCTTTTCTACTTATTACTATAATAATAATTATAATTATTTAAACTCATTATTGTTATTTTTCTATTTTTTATTTCTTTACTTATTTACTTTATATATAGCTTTTGGGTCGAAAATAGAAGCTTTGTCCTCTGAGACTTAGGTTCCCTCCCATAAGCACTTACATTTGCCAATACTTTTGCAAGGAGTTGGCGACTCACCTCGTTATGATTGATGAGGGTCGGGGGTTTACTGCATCAGGTTTAACTTTTTCTTTTGGGTGCCTAAGACCATGGCCAATGTCGAAGTGCCAAGTAGACGAGACAGTTGTGATGTTTGTAAGCTGGAACATAAAATCTTTAAGTCTCCCTGTCAAAGGTAAAAAGGTATTATCCCATCTGCAAAAAACTTAGGGAGGGATATCTTCAGGAGAACCTTTGGTCATTTTCAACTTAGTGGGGCCTTAGTTGGTCAATGATATCATTCTAACTTTCATTTCAAATCCAGAGGGGCTGCTATTGTTATTAACAAAATATCCCATTCGTTATGTCAAAAATCAAAACAGACTCCTCAGGGCACTACATAGTTGCAGTAAGTAGGCTTTATTATACATTGGTCATCCTCGCCGTAAAAGTAGAGAGATGGAACACCAACTTTTTTTTTTCTTTTTTTTTTTCAAGATTTTACAATATACATATAAAGCAGAACAGATAAGAAAAAGAAGAACAGAACAAGAGGTGTATTTTAACCATTTTACATTCAATGTAACTTCAAGCATATGGCTCATACAAATTCTGGCCGACTAGGTAGAATATAACTTTTCCATTTCACCCAAATTCTGTCAAACCTGTCCATTTGAAGTCTTTCATGGAAAGTGATATGTTCCATAATGAATATTGAATAGACAGTAGCATGCCAGTCATCTAGGTTTGGGGATAATAAATTCAGCCATTTCTTGGTTATACAGTAGTGTTCAGAATAATAGTAGTGCTATGTGACTAAAAAGATTAATCCAGGTTTTGACTATATTTCTTATTGTTACATGGGAAACAAGGTACCAGTAGATTCTCACAAATCCAACAAGACCAAGCATTCATGATATGCACACTCTTAAGGCTATGAAATTGGGCTATTAGGAAAAAAGTAGAAAAGGGGGCGTTCACAATAATGGTAGTGTGGCATTCGGTCAGTGAGTTCGTCCATTTTGAACAAACAGGTGTGAATCAGGTGTCCCCTATTTAAGGATGGAGCCAGCACCTGTTGAACATGCTTTTCTCTTTGAAAGCCTGAGGAAAATGGGACGTTCAAGACATTGTTCAGAAGAACAGCGTAGTTTGATTAAAAAGTTGATTGGAGAGGGGAAAATTTATACGCAGGTGCAAAAAATTATAGGCTGTTCATCTACAATGATCTCCAATGTTTTAAAATGGAAATGGAGGAATATTTTGTGGACTGATGAGAGTAAAATTGTTCTTTTTGGGTCCAAGGGCTGCAGACAGTTTGTGAGACGACCCCCAAACTCTGAATTTAAACCACAGTTCACAGTGAAGCATGGTGGTGCAAGCATCATGATATGGGCATGTTTCTCCTACTATGGTGTTGGGCCTATATATTGCATACCAGGTATCATGGATCAGTTTGGATATGTCAAAATACTTGAAGAGGTCATGTTGCCTTATTCTGAAGAGGACATGCCCTTGAAATGGGTGTTTCAACAAGACAATGACCCCAAGCACACTAGTAAATGAGCAAAATCTTGGTTCCAAACCAACAAAATTAATGCCTCGCAGATGTGAAGAAATCATGAAAAACTGTGGTTATACAACTAAATACTAGTTTATTGATTCACAGGATTGCTAAAAAAAAGCAGTTTGAACATAATAGTTTTGAGTTTGTAGCGTCAACAGCAGATGCTACTATTATTGTGACCACCCCCTTTTCTACTTTTTTTACTAATAGCCCAATTTCATAGCCTTAAGAGTGTGCATATCATGAATGCTTGGTCTTGTTGGATTTGTGAGAATCTACTGAATCTACTGGTACCTTGTTTCCCATGTAACAATAAGAAATATACTCAAAACCTGGATTAATCTTTTTAGTCACATAGCACTACTATTATTCTGAACACTACTGTACATTTTCGTGCTGCCAGACTCAATATCCCAAACAAGCATTTTGTCTCTTCATCTGTGTCAACAGAGTGTAATAGTCCAAATAACAGTTCATCCCAGCTTAAAGTTGCCTGAAAATTTAAAATTATTTGCCCTTCAGTTTGCACTAAATTCCAGAATGATTCCAAGGCCAGGCATGACCAAAACAGATGATACTGTTTTACTCCATGTGCTCCACAATTTCTCCAACAAAAGGAAGAACCTAAATAGTGAGAATTCTGTTTTGGTGTGATGAAATATCTAATAAGACTCTTCCAACCAAAACTTCTCCATGCGTTTGAACTAGTGATTTTCCATTGGAAAGCACAATGTTTTAGTCAAATATTATCTATTATTACCTTTTTGGATTCCCTGTCCCATTTATGCTTAATATAATTTGTGTTTTCCTTTTATATTGCTTGTAAATCTTGATATAATCTTGAAATCAATTCAATACCAGAGTCGGCTTCATATGTTTTGGTAAGAATTTTCATAATCTCAAAAATATTCTTGCTCTTTGTTGTAAAACCATTTATATAATGACGGATTTGTAAAAATCTAAAAAAAAACAAAATCACTATTTTGTAATTGATGCCGTCTCACAATTGATTGCAAATTTCTTAATGTTCCATGATGCAAAAAAAGTACAATATGCTGACAAGCCTTGGATTTGCCAAATTTTAAATCTTGTATCTGCTTTACCGGGCACAAAATCAGTGTCATAATAAGACCAGCTCAAATTTTTATCTCTTCCTGTAAGTTGTTTTTATTTATATATTTTAACCATAGTTTCAATGAGACGTTAATCCACGGATTTTCTTTTTGAATCTGATCCTTAATAAGTTTTTTTATCTCCAAGTCTTGCTTGCATTGGGCAATCTCCAAACATATTTATTTCAATTTCTTTCCATCTTGCTTTATGAGTTACACAAACACACCAAAGTTCTGAATTGGGCTGAAGTATAATAATCCTTCAAGCATGGTAAAGCCAGACCACCTTAATGTTTTGATAACTGAAGGGTTTTAAAAGCACAATCTCCTTGCCAAAACCTTACCAAATAAACTTGGAGATCATTTTGTCCCATTCTTTGAATTATCTATGATAATAATGGGAAGTGTTTGGAACAGATATAAATACCTGGGCAGCATGTTCATTTTTACAATTTCTATACGAGAATCAAAAGTCAATATGGGTATTAAATTCCATCTTCTAATGTTATTAATCTGTTGGCACAATGGTTTAAAATTAACTTCATATAGTTTTGATAAATCCTTTGGAATAGTTACTCCAAGATATTTTATATTATGTAATTTCCAATTTAAATTTATCTGGGTTTTCAATATCTGGCTAGGTACATAATTAAAACTTAGTAATTGTGTTTTAGTAATATTTAGTTTATAACCTGAAACAGAACCAAAAGTATTTAAAAAGTAATAAGATGGAAAAAGGATAAGTCCGAGTTTGACAAGTATATTAAGACGTCATCCGTGAAGAAAGAAATCTTGTGTTCTTGTCCAAACAGTTGTACACCTGTGATATTTGCATTCTGAATAACTCCCTGACTTAAGGCCTCAATAAAAATAGCAAAGATAATGGGCTACTCGGGACCCTCGTCTGGTCCCTCTCTCCAAATTGAATGATTCAGAGAGGGCTCCGTTTACCTTAATCCTGGCATTTGGTCTCTTCGGCATCTAGGCTAATAAGGACCATCTGATTTTGATTTTTAACTGTGTGATCAATAATATGTAGAGTTCGATGAATATTATCCTGTGTCTGTGTTCTTTTTATAAAACCAGTCTGATCTAAATAATGTCAGGCAATATATTTTCTAGTCTTTGTTATAATATGTGTAAATATTTTATAATCTTGATTGAGCACACTAATTGGACGATAGTTGCCACACTCAAGCTTATCCCTTCCCTCCTTAGCTATCAACGAAATGAAAGCCTCACTCTAAGAAGGAGGCATTATTCCATTTTGTAGAACATAATTGAAAGCAGCTTTTAGAGTTGGGACAACCAAGTCTTTCATCTCTTTATACAACTCTGACGGAATGCCGTCTGGCCCAGGAGCTTTATTAGTTTTAGATTCAGAAATGGCTTTTTTAATTTCAAGTTCAGTAATTTCAGATGTGAGGTTTTGTTTTGCTCTTCAGTTACTTTAGGCAAGTTAAATGAGTCTAAAAAAAATCAGTCATAAGGTTTTCATCCACTTTAGGTTGGGTATATAGTTGCCTATAAAAAGACAGAAATATTTCTTGTATATTTTTCAGTTTGCATTCAATAGTATTTGTTCAATGATCTTTTATTTTCTGAATAGTACTTTCTAATTGTTGTTTTTTCAATTTGTAGGCCAATAGTCTTGTTGATTTTCCTCCTAACCCATAATATTTTTTGCCTTAGAAATGTCAATTTTCTTTTTATTTCAGTTGAGAGGATGTCATTAATTGTATTTTTTTTTTACTTTTTTTTAATCAATTTCAACTTTCAAATTCGTACTAGCAGTAATTTTATGAGCATCTTACAAATATTTTTAAATGTGCTTGGGGCTCCTTTAATTGTGCCTTTTGTTTATTTTTCAAATTAGAGCTATAACCTATAGTCTTTACTCGTATCATGGCTTTCAGTGCATCCCAAAGAATTATAGGAGAAACTTCCTCATTGTCATTGTCTAGTAAATTTTTTCTATATCTTCTCTAATTTGTTCCCTCATTGAATTCAGAGTACTTGTATTTAGCCTCCATAAGATTTCTCTTTTTTTCTTCACTAAAAATTATCTCTAGGTATACTGGAGCATAATAAGATAGATCCATAATACAGTAGTGTTCAGAATAATAGTAGTGCTATGTGACTAGGAGGTGTTCACAATAATAGTAGCATCTGCTGTTGACGCTACAAAGTCAAAACTATTATGTTCAAACTGCTTTTTTAGCAATCCTGTGAATCACTAAACTAGTATTTAGTTGTATAACCACAGTTTTTCATGATTTCTTCACATCTGCGCGGCATTAATTTTGTTGGTTTGGAACCAAGATTTTGCTCGTTTACTAGTGTGCTTGGGATCATTGTCTTGTTGAAACACCCATTTCAAGGGCATGTCCTCTTCAGCATAAGGCAACATGACCTCTTCAAGTATTTTGACATATCCAAACTGATCCATGATACCTGGTATGCAATATATAGGCCCAACACCATAGTAGGAGAAACATGCCCATATCATGATGCTTGCACCACCATGCTTCACTGTCTTCACTGTGAACTGTGGCTTGAATTCAGAGAACAATTTTACTCTCATCAGTCCACAAAATATTCCTCCATTTCTCTTTAGGCCAGTTGATGTGTTCTTTGGCAAATTGTAACCTCTTCTGCACGTCTTTTATTTAACAGAGGGACTTTGCGGGGGATTCTTGCAAATAAATTAGCTTCACACAGGCGTCTTCTGTCACAGCACTTACAGGTAACTCCAGACTGTCTTTGATCATCCTGGAGCTGATCAATGGGTGAGCCTTTGCCATTCTGCTTATTCTTCTATCCATTTTGATGGTTGTTTTCCGTTTTCTTCCACGCGTCTGTTTTTTTTTGGTCCATTTTAAAGCATTGGAGATCATTGTAGATGAATAGCCTATAAGTTTTTACACCTGCGTATAGGTTTTCCCCTCTCCAATCAACTTTTTAATCAAACTACCCTGTTCTTCTGAACAATGTCTTGAACGTCTCATTTTCCTCAGGCTTTCAAAAAGCATGTTCAAAAGGTGCTGGCTTCATCCTTAAATAGGGGACACCTGATTCACACCTGTTTATTCCACAAAACTGACGAACTCACTGACTGAATGCCACACTACTATTATTGTGAACACCCCCTTTTTTTTTACTTTTTTCCCCTAATAGCCCAATTTCATAGCCTTAAGAGTGTGCATATCATGAATGCTTGGTATTGGTGGATTTGTGACTCTACTGGTACCTTGTTTCCCATGTAACAATAAGAAATATACTCAAAACCTGGATTAATCTTTTTAGTCACATAGCACTACTATTATTCTGAACACTACTGTACCTATTTTACTGCCAACCACCTAATGTAGGTCATATTGAAACATAAAAAATAATCTATAGTAGTAATTGTGAAGATGAGAGAAAAAAACTATAGTCCCTTACTGTTAGATTCAGTTCCCTCCAAACATTGAGGAGACCCAGTTCTTTTATTGCACATTTGAAATTCTTGCTTGTTTTATTCAACCCCACAATCTGAGGATTTGATGAATCCATTATTGGGTCTAATCCAGAACCAGAATGCCCTCTGCCTCTGTGGTGATAAGTTCAAAAATATGTTTGTAAAATTTCCATTCTGATCTTGGTGTAGCATAGACGTTTACAGTTGTTGTCAAGACACCTTCTAGATGGCCTTTAACAAAAATATATCTCCCTTCTCTATCTTTCTTTTCTTGAATACAATCAAAATTCAGACGATTTAAAATCAAGATAGCTACCCCTCTTTTTGAACTTTGTGAGCAAGAACAGGAAAACTGTTTATATTTACATTTCTGTAATTTTTCATGCTCTTTGTGATAAATGCATTTCCCGGAGTAAAGCTATATCAATTTTTCTTTAAATTTTGTCATCATTTTGCTCCTTTTGATAGAACTCCCCAAACCATTTACATTGTAAGTTACGATTTTAATTGGCTGCATAATTGATGAAACGGATTATGTCACCGTGACCTAGAATAGTAAAAGCTACACCTCTGAGAACCAAAACAAAACTAATAAGGAACACTAGAACAAAATGTGGAAAACCAAAAGCAGTACTAAAATATAACGTAAGGATTTCCAAACAAAGGGCCAATATCATGACCAAGGGAAAGGGAAGGGCTTGTCTGTCTCTTGCTGGAGGAGGCCCTCTTCAGCCTGACAGCCAGTACCAGGTAAGTCTGGGAGGACCATTCTGTGACGTTATCCAGGCTGTATAAACATATGCCTACCCCTCATCAATATAATACAGCGTCAGCAAAGGCAGGGAAAACAAACTCGGAGCGATATATACAAATCAATACATCTTCAATATAACGGTATAAATAAAGTCTATGAATAAAGATTACCGCTATTGTAGTGTCAACCAGCGTAGTTATTCATTATCATCAATGTGTCGAAGCGCCTGAAGTTTTTCCTTGTAGCTCTGCCTCGGTGCCACAGCGCTGCTTCTTTTGTTTCTTCTCAGCTGCCACAGCGGCTCTTGGAGATGTTCCAGAAGCGAGACAGGTTTTTAGACGATAGTGACCGGTATCCCCCACTGCACCATATCTTCCGTCGCCTCATGTGCTGAACTGTATGTCACTGTGCCGTTACTGTAGAGCACTCTCAGCTTAGATGGGAAAGGGGTTTGAAAGCGAATATTTTCCCCCGGAGTGCTGCCTTCGCTGCTACATATTCCCTTCTTCTTTGTTGCACCTCTGGAGCGTAATCGTTGTCCAAGTAGACCCGTTTTCCTTGGTAATCAAATCCTTTTACTTGCCAAGCTTTCTTGAGAATTTCCTCTTTTGTTCGATAATCTGCAAACTTGACCCCAAATGATCTCAGTGGGGCCCCCGCTGGAGGCTTCGCAGCCGCCGCTCAGTATGCTCTCTTGATGGTGAGTGACGACGGGCAAGAGAGGCCTAGGCCTTTTTCGAGTAAAGTCTCCACAAAGTTCATTACCAATGACGCTCCTTCTTCGGCTCTCTCTTCGGCTCCCTCTTCAACCCCATATATTATTACATTTCCACGCCGAAATTGTCCCTACAATGCCACGAGTTTAGACTGAGTCTGAGTGGTGACTTTATCTAAGTCAATTAGCAACCCCTCCATTTCCCTCTTTTGTCCGGAGGACACGACGTCCATGATTTCCAAAAACAATCTGAAATGTGGACTCATCAGACCACAGCACACTTTTCCACTTTGCGTCTGTCCATTTCAAATGAGCTCGGACCGAGAAGGCACCAGTGTTTCTGAATGTTGTTGATGTTTGGCTTTCAATTTGCATGGTAGAGTTTTAACTTACACTTGTAGATTTAGTGACAAACTGTGTTAACTGACAGAGGTTTTCTGAAGTGTTCCTGAGCCCACGCGATAAGATCCTTTACACAATGATGTCGGTTTTTAATGCTGTGCCTCCTGAGGGACTGAAGGTCACGGGCATTCAATGTTGGTTTTCGGCCTTGCTGCTTAAGTTCTCCAGATTTTCTGAATCTTCTGATTATATTAAGGACTGTAGATGATGGAATCCATAAATACCTTGCAATTATACCATGGCCAGTGAGAATTCCATGTCTAACTGGCGTGCATTATTTTCATGTATACGCACATGTAGTTCGGCGAGTTAAGTCACTTGTTATAATCGCTCCACTCTGGTTGTCACCATAGCAACGTGCAAATCAGTTGGCGCAGATCTCCTGTGTTTTGACAGGTGAATGACAGAATCATGATAAATATGGATTTCCAAGTGAATTTTAATATTTTTGACCAAAATAAAACATTTGAGGAATGGAAAGAGGAGCCCGCAGACACGGTAAGCGCATCGGCAGCAAAATGTCTTGAGACTGGCATAAAATAGTCCCAAATCCTTACGCATTTTTATCAAGTTCTGTTAACGTAAATAAATATTTGTGTGTTAGCGCACTGTGTGGGACCATGGTATAAGCGGATTAAACAACTCAAAGCTGTGTATTATAAGGTTTGAATGCATTTCGCGGAGTAACACCACTCCGCTCCGCGTTGTGCATTCAAACCGTATAATGCACAGCTTCTTGTTGTTTAATCCTTACTTGAACGTTGAGAAACATTTTTCTTAAACTGTTACTATTTTTTTATTTTTACTTTACTTTTTACTTTTTAATTTTACTATTTTTTTTTTTGTAACTATTTTTTCACGCAGTTGTTCACAGAGTGGTGATCCTCACCCCATCTTTGCTTGTGAATGGCTGAGCCTTTTGGGGATGCTCCTTTTATACCCAATCATGACACTCACAATTAGTGTCCTCCATTCCCAAACGCTTATCAAGAGTTCTTAGAAGGAAAGGTGATATAACACAGTGCACTTACACATACCACTGTCCCAGCCTTTTTGAAACGTGTTGCGTTCCTCTTCCCTTAGCTGACTGAATGAAATTGACTTCAACTGTCTTTTAAAACTTGCCTTGCCTATAAGATATAACCCCAATTCCAATGAAGTTGGGACGTTGTGTACAATGTAAATAAAAACAGAATCCAATGACTTGCAAATCCTGCTCAACCTATATTCAATTGAATACACCACAAAGACAACATATTTAATGTTCAAACTAATAAACTTTATTGTTTTGTGCAAATATTTTCTCATTTTGAAATGGATGCCTGCAACACGTTTGAAAAAAGCTGGGACAGTGGTATGTTTCCCACTGTGTTACATCACCTTTCCTTCTAACAGCAGTGGTAAATGCTCCAAGTGTTATTACTGTGACTATTTTTAGTGTTTCATTTTTATTGTTTGGTGATTTTATTGTGGTCTGTGATTACTTTTACTCTGCTATTTATGGGTTTTATATGGTTATGAGTTTTACTATGATGCTTTTTTAAATGATGTGTGCTTTTTATTGTATTTTTATACAGGTTTTATGAATAATTAATGATTATTGACTGTGATTTTCTGCCAGTTACTGACAGTCTGTATGCTCTTATCAATTATCCAGTTTTGTCCTGAATACGATTTAAAATCAACAAGAACTTCATTCAAGCTACACTTTGAACATGCTTCAAGAGGATAACTTGCTGAAGCCACAGCAGAAAATGCAAGAAAACACGGAAACTGTCCTTTAAAAGCGCATCTGGTGTTATTGCTGGCAGATGAGTGGAAGTGAATTACCCCAACTCTCGCGGCTGAAATCTCAGGATCTCAAGATCACAAACAGAACTCAACGGAAGAGATCTTGAGTTGGCATTCCATCTCTCTACTTCTATGTCCTCGCCAATGTTTGTGCACCACACTGGGAGGATAGTTTTTTTTTTTTCTTACAAATTTCTTTGCCCAAATCCCAAATATGGACACACACACACACACACAACCTCATTCTTGCAGGAGATATGAACTGTGTGTTATCACCTACTCCAGACCATACCTCATCAAAAACAATGATCAATTCTAATTCAGTTCTTGCAATAGTTATCTCTCAGTACAAATGGCATATCTGATGTATGGCACTTTCAGAATCCTAAATGATGCTTTGTTTTAATTAAACAGAGGGATTCCTCTTTCTTCTCATCTGTTCATGGGAGATACAGCTCATTCCCCTTTGTTGATGACTCTAACCATTCCAATCTCGCAAACAACTTACCACCCATGGCATCTCAATTCATTACTCCTATCAGGTGAAAAATCTGTCATTCATTTCAAATGAAATAACATTCTTTCTCAAACATAACCAGACCCCATGGAATATCCCTGTTGGTATGGGAATCAATAAAGGCGTACCTTAGGGGACAAATAATACAAGCGAAGTGACGCACAGCGGTGCGAAGCTCGCTCATGGTACAAGGAGTCCCAAACAGAAAGTGCCAAATCTATTCTGTAAAGACATTCAAGTCCAGACTTGAGATACATTTATTCTCCCTCTCGTATGGCTAGCAAACTGGCATAATATGGAACTATGCTTCCTACCCTTTTAAGTTCATTTTATTAGTAACGGAACTTTATGTAAATTTTGGGTCTGTGAGTGAAGCTTAGGGCTAACAGCCTGCGATCACCTTAGTATTTTCTCTGCTTTCCTGTCAATTTCCTGCTGATGAATTACATTGAGGGAAAATAAGTATTTGATCCACTGTCGATTTTGCAAGTTTTCCCACCTACAAAGAATGATGAGGTCTCTAACTTTTATCTTAGGTACATTTCAACTCTGAGGGACAGAACCTAAAAAAAAAAAAAAAAAAAAAAAACAGAAAACCACACTATATGATTTTGAAATAATAACAATTTGACACAATAGAAAAAAGACCTTAGACATTTCCTGTAGTTCTTGACAAAGTTTGCCCACTGCAGCAGGGATTTTGGACCACTCCTCCATACAGATCTTCTCCAGATCTTTCAGATTTTGACTTTCAGCTCCCTCCAAAGATTTTCTATTGAGTTTAGGTCTGGAGACTGGCTCGGCCACACCTGGGGCCTCATGTAGAAAGCATCTATATGCACAAAAACCTGGGTGTACGTCCGTCTCCACGTCCACGTGCACGATGTATCAAGTGACTTGAGCGTGGAAATGTGCGGTGAGTCATGCAAAAATCCTGGCTGGCATATGCACGTTTCTACAGCTATTGTGCCATCTCCGACATGTACAGGTGACACGTTAATACTGTGAAAACAAGAAGTCATCAGAGTGATGTGCACATCAGAGACACACTGATGAACATTTAACACACTCGCGTGTTTGCAAGTATACAGATGGCTATAAAAGCATGCGTAAAGTGATGCGTAAAATAGCAGTGGCTGCGTTAGCACTATTAGAGGACCTTGCAAATGGTGCAATTTGACGTGAGTGTGTATTCAGGGAATACGAGGATTTACTTCCAAATGAGGATAATTGGCTCACTGATTTTGATTACCAAGGCCACAATGACTGGAGGTGCGCAAAGAACTACGGTCGGCCCAGAGTGCAATACGGCGAGGAGCCAGGGGTTGTCTGTGCCCACACAGGTACTGACCACGCTGGGCTTCCTGGCATCAGGGGCATTTCAGCATGAGCTTGCTGATCAGTCAGGACTGTGCCAGTCAACCTTACGCTGAGCCACCAGCTGTGTGGGACGCAGTCATCCGAATGTCATCCAGGTACATTCCAACATTACAGTGCATTTTGCAGTGACAGCCAGTTTCCCGAATGTAATCAGAGCTATTAACTGCAAACATTTTGCTATAAAGGAGCCATCACATGATGAATTTGTTTGTTAATAGGAAACATTTTCATTGCATCAATGTTCAAATCATACGTGGTGCACAAATGTGCTTCAGGCAGCTGGCACAGCGAGCCATGGGGAGCTGCTTGTGTGTAAATAGTTCATTCATGTAATTGTTCAGAACAAAAACCAGGGTGGACACACCTGCGCATGTGCACATTCAAATATGTTTTTATTATTGTTTTTTATTTTTGCTTGATGGTGAGCTGCAGAGCTTCTTAACAGGCTTCCTGTGTTCAGTGATTGTCAAACGCATGTGTAAATTGTGAACCTCACACTGTCAGCAGAGGCGCACCTCATCTTTTTAACATCAGTGTGTGCGCGCTGTTCTGCATGTCGGCCTCACACACACACACTCCGTAGCTCCCATGAACATTTTTCCAGTTTCATGATTAATCTGTTTAACAGAGTACTGAATAAACTGTCCCTGCGTGTCTCCACATAATTTCCAGTCATCTATAGTATAATTTATTTCCTGTGTTCATGTCCTCTGATGTGACGTCGTGGGGAATCCTTGCTCAAAGGCCTATTTACATGAAATTGCATATTTAAATGGGGTGTGGCCAGGGAGGAGTTTGGTTTCACGCTCAATTCCATGTTTAGTGGGATGTACAAATGGAATGTGTGTGAATTCATGCCTATGCACACTTTCATACATCTGAATATATTTGTGCTTACGCCAGAATCAGGGTTTTGGCGGACGACAACTTTTAGTAGAAAGACCATGCAAGTCTTTGTACATGAGGCCCCAGGACCTTGAAATGCTTCTTGTGTGTTTGGGGTCATTGTCATGCTGGAAGACCTAGCCACAACTCATCTTCAACGCTCTTACTGAGGGAAGGAGGTTGTTTGCCAAAATCTCATGATACATGACCCCATCCATCTCCCTTCAATACGGTGCAGTCATCCTGTCCCCTTTTGCAGAAAAGCACCTCCAAAAATTATGTTTCCATCCCCATGCTTAATGGTTGGGACAGTGTGCTTGGGGTTGTTCTCATAATCCACACATGGTGAGTGGAGTTGATACCAAAAGCTCCATTTTGATCTCATCTGACCACATGACCTTCTCCCATGCCTCCTCTGGATCATCCAAATGGTCACTGGTGAACTTCAAATGGGTCTGAACATGTGCTGGCATGCGTAGGGGGACAAACTGCCCTGCAGGATTTTAAACCATGACAGCATTGTGTGTTACTCATGTAATCTTTGTGACTGTGGTCCCAGCTCTCTTCAGGTCATTGACCAGGTCCTCCTGTGTAGTTCTGAGCTTTCTCAGAATCATCGACACCCCACGAGGCGAGATCTTGCATGGAGCCCCAGACCGAGGAAGACTGGCAGTCATCTTATGTTTCTTCCATTTTCTAATAATTGTGCCAACAGTTGTCTTCTCACCAAGCTGCTTGCCTGTTGTCCTGTAGTCCATCCCAGCTTGGCTATGGTGGACAGGTTGGCGTGTGATTGAGTGTGTGAACAGGTGTCTTTTATACAGGTAACGAGTTCAAACAGGTGCAGTTAATGCAGGTAAAGAGTGCAGAACAGGAGGGCTTCTTAAAGAAAAGTTAACAGGTCTGTGAGAGACAGAGTTCTTGCTGGTTGGTAGGTGATCAAATACTTATTTCATGCAATAAAATAAAATAAAAATATATATATTTTTTAAATCATAAAAAGTGATTTTCTGATTTTTTTTTTTCTCCAGATTCTGTCTGAAAAACATGCAAAATGGACAGTGGATCAAATACTTATTTGCCTTTTGGCCCAATCACACGGCACTTAATGAAGGGCAACGAAGCCCAAACAAAACAAGAAATCTGGACTTTCGTTGGCATTGTTTAACCTTCGTGCAGCTTCATTCCTGCAGCTGGCGTTTCATCAGAACTGTTGAAAATTTGAACAAATGCCACCGAAAACCTCAATTCGTCTGTATTTCGTTTTGCTTCTACACTTTTTTTTTTAAATCGTTTGCTTAGTTTTTGTAACAGAGTTTAGTTTGACTTCGTTCGACCAGTTGAATGTTTTCACACAGTACAGAAGCTGGTTTGTGAGTGCTGCTGCTGCGTTCATATACTGTCGGAAATTATAGGTCAAACTCAGCCTGCTTGCTTGGATTTTTTTTTTTTTTTTTTTTATCTGGGTGGTGGGTCAGCTTCACTGGGCTCAGGCACCTTATATAGGCCAGAATTAACCTTTTGTGTGGATACAATTAATTATTTTGCCACAACCAACTGCTGAATTCGAAACATCAAAAAAGTCGTGTAATTTCAGACAATACTTAAACACAGCAGCAGCGGCAGCGATCACCTCCTCCGTGCGCTTATTTATTTATCGAAAAAAAATTTTATTGAACATTTTTTAAACATTAATGGTCCAGTACAGTCAAACACACATCTTTTTCCTTTACAGATCCAAACGTAAATATACAATAAAAAAAAGGGGGGGGGGGGGGGCAAAGGGTACAGCATGAACATCCCAGTTGAGCATCAAAACTTTTCAGACGTTTCTGCCCCAAGTTCTCAGATATTGCAATACCTTGCCGAATTGGTCTACAAATATTGCAGATTGACCATCAACACAGAATCGCAGTTTTTCCAAGGAAACAACGTCCAATATTAATGTACTCCACAACTGTAATCATGGAGGTTCATCTCCAATCAATTTGGTCATAATGGCTTTTCCGTCCAACGAAGTCGCATCAAAAGACACAATTGTTTCATCTGCCTCCAGCTGCAATTGTGTCTTTTGATGTGACTTCGTTGTTCACCTGCATCCCCACCGCTGAGGCTGTCTCAGCTGTGAGGCAGAGACTGCTGGAGGATGTGTCTCTACTTGAAAGGACCAAACTCACACCAGACCACATCTGCCAGCTCTTGGAGATCTGCCTTAACACCACGTATTTCCTGTTTAGGGGGAATTACTACAGGCAGATTCATGGCTGTGCAATGGTGTCTCCGGTATCCCCCATTGTGGCCAATCTGTACATGGAGCGAGTGGAGAAGACAGCCTTGACGTCTTTCACGGGCATCTCATTTAGAGACACAGAAATTTTCCTCCAATTCTTTTATTTTCTTTTCCAGTTTAGATTGCTCTTGCATGTGCTCTTTTTTCCTTCAAGCCGAATAAGATATCATCATACCACACATATACGCTTTATAAGCCTCCCATATCAGTCTCGGATCCGAATTCTCATTGTCATTCTGCTCCAAATAAAAATCTGAGTTTCCAAAAATGTGACAAAATTTTCATCATAGAATAATAAAGGGTTGATTTTCCAAGAAAACGATTGTTCTACATGTCTAAGTGCTTGCATTACTATATTAACCGGGGCATGATCTGAAAGAGCAATGGGTCCAATGTCTGATTGTTCAACTAACTGGGAAAGGTGTTCAGATATAAAAATGTAGTCAATCCTTGATGATGACAAATGAGGGGAGGAATAAAATGTATAGCTCTCTTTATTAGGGTCCATATATCTCCAAATATCTATCATTTTAAACTCATCTAAAAGATTTAATAATGCCCTACCTGTTCTCCAATTTGTACGGGGGGGGTTCCTGTCTAAAGTGGGAGATAGGTTACTATTGAAATCGCCCCCAATGATTACATTTGTGCAATCCATTTCAGCAATATTACTAAAAAGGAGGGCAAAAAAAAAATCTTCATCGTAAATATTGGGTGCGTAAACATTTCCCAGTAACACAGGTTCACCATATAAATCTCCTTTCACCAAAATCATTCAACCCTCAGTGTCCTTATAAATATCAATGGCCCTAAATAGTACCATTTTGTGCATTAATATTATGACTCCTCTCTTGTTGGTAAAGTATGAGGAGAAGTAAACCTGCCCTATCCATTCCTGGATAATTTTTTTGTGTTCATCATCGTTCAAGTGAGTTTCCTGAAGAAACACAATCTGAACGTTTTCCTTTTTAAGACAATTTAGAACAGATTTCCTTTTTATTGCACTGTTCGAACCTTTTATATTCCATGTACAAAACGTAATCATTTGAATGTTTTAGTTTTATATCATGTTGTATAATCTTTAGCAGGTTTAAACCGAAAAAAGAATAAAAGGGATCTGTAGTTACCTGAACAGGTTCCTGGACCACAAAACAACAAAAAGAACAAGTCCAAGCTAAAATAGAACAAACTACAGCTTGGATTTCACTAACTACACAAAACCTGACGTAACTCAAAAAACTAATCATCTCTAGCTATACATGTACAGCCTGAGGGTCAGTGATTCCCATAAATAAAAAATAAGGTAGAAATAAAAATAAAAATTAAAAAAATATTGTGCCAGGTCTCCCCATCTGGATGACATAAATTGTAAAAATGTAAATAACTCGGTACACATTATAAAATAAAACACCAAGATCAAGGTAATATTGATCAGAATCAGAAAAGTTTTATTGCCATATGAGTGAACAAGTTCACAACATTAGGAAATTGCTGCGGTACTCGATGCTAACATAAAAGACAAAGTTCTGTGCAAAAAAAAAAGAGCAGTAAAACAAATAATATATAATAAAAACTTTAGTTCTAAAAGTTCTTATTGATGAGGCTAATGGCAGAGGGGAAAAAAACTGTTCTTATGGTGGAAGGTTCTGGTCCAAATCAAATCAAGTTTATTTATATAGCGTGAAATCACAACAAACAGTTGCCCCAAGGCGCTTTATATTGTAAGGCAAAAGCCATACAATAATTACAGAAAAACCCCAACGGTCAAAACGACCCCCTGTGAGCAAGCACTTGGCGATAGTGGGAAGGAAAAACTCCCTTTGAACAGGAAGAAACCTCCAGCAGAACCAGGCTCAGGGAGGGGCAGTCTTCTGCTGGGACTGCTTGGGGCTGAGGGGAGAGTCAGGAAAAAGACATGCTGTGGAGGCGAGCAGAGATCAATCACTAATAATTAAATGCAGAGTGGTGCATACAGAGCAAAAAGAGGTGAATAAAAAGAAACACTCAGTGCATCATGGGAACCCCCCAGCAGTCTAAGTCTATAGCAGCATAACTAAGGGATGGTTCAGGGTCACCTGATCCAGCCCTAACTATAAGCTTTAGCAAAAAGGAAAGTTTTAAGCTTAATCATAAAAGTAGAAAGGGGGTCTGTCTCCCTGATCTGAATTGGGAGCTGGTTCCACAGGAGAGGAGCATGAAAGCTGAAGGCTCTGCCTCCCATTCTACTCTTACAAACCCTAGGAACTACAAGTAAGCCTGCAGTCTGAGAGCGAAGCGCTCTATTGGGGTGATATGGTACTACGAGGTCCCTAAGATAAGATGGGACCTGATTATTCAAAACCTTATAAGTAAGAAGAAGAATTTTAAATTCTATTCTGGAATTAACAGGGAGCCAATGAAGAGAAGCCAATATGGGTGAAATATGCTCTCTCCTTCTAGTGCCCGTCAGTACTCTAGCTGCAGCATTTTGAATTAACTAAAGGCTTTTCAGGAACTTTTAGGACAACCTGATAATGAATTACAATAGTCCAGCCTAGAAGAAATAAATGCATGAATTAGCTTTTCAGCATCACTCTGAGACAAGAGCTTTCTTATTTTAGAGATATTGTGCAAATGCAAAAAAGCAGTCCTACATATTTGCTTAATATGCACATTGAAGGACATATCCTGATCAAAAATGACTCCAAGATTTCTCACAGTATTGCTGGAGGTCAGGGTAATGCCATCCAGAGTAAGGATCTGGTTAGACACCATGTTTCTAAGATTTGTGGGGCCAAGTACAATAACTTCAGTTTTATCTGAATTTTAAAGCAGGAAATTAGAGGTCATCCATGTCTTTATGTCTGAAAGACATTCCTGCAGTTTAACTAATTGGTGTGTGTCCTCTGGCTTCATGGATGAAGCTGGGCATCATCTGCGTAACAATGAAAACTTAAGCAATGCTTTCTAATAATACTGCCTAAGGGAAGCATGAATAAAGTGAATAAAATCGGTCCTAGCACAGAACCTTGTGGAACTCCATAATTAACCTTAGTCTGTGAAGAAGACTCCCCATTTACATGAACAAATTGTAATCTATTAGATAATAAATATGATTCAAACCACTGCAGCGCAGTGCCTTTAATACCTATGGCATGCTCTAATCTCTGTAATAAAATTTTATGGTCAACAGTATCAAAAGCAGCACTGAGGTCTAACAGAACAAGCACAGAGATGAGTCCACTGTCTGAGGCCATAAGAAGATCATTTGTAACCTTCACTAATGCTGTTTCTGTACTATGATGAATTCTGAAACCTAACTGAAACTATTCAAATAGACCATTCCTCTGCAGATGATCAGTTAGCTGTTTTACAACTACCCTTTCAAGAATTTTTGAGAGAAAAGGAAGGTTGGAGATTGGCCTATAATTAGCTAAGATAGCTGGGTCAAGTGATGGCTTTTTAAGTAATGGTTTAATTACTGCCACCTTAAAAGCCTATGGTACATAGCCAACTAATAAAGATAGATTGATCATATTTAAGATCAAAGCATTAATTAATGGTAGGGCTTCCTTGAGCAGCCTGGTAGGAACGGGGTCTAATAGACATGTTGATGGTTTGGAGGAAGTGATTAATGAAAGTAACTCAGACAGAACAATCAGAGAGAAAGAGTCCAACCAAATACCAGCATTATTGAAAGCAGCTGAACATAAATATATGTCTTTGGGATGGTTATGAATAATTTTTTCTCTAATAGTTAAAATTTTATTTGCAAAGAAAGTCATGAAGTCATTACTAGTTAAAGTTAAAGGAATGCTCGGCTCAATAGAGCTCTGACTCTTTCTCAGCCTGGCTATAGTGCTGAAAAGAAACCTGGGGTTGTTCTTATTTTCTTCAATTAATGATGAATAGTAAGATGTCCTAGCTTTACGGAGGGCTTTTTTTTATAGAGCAACAGGCTCTTTTTCCAGGCTAAATGAAGATCTTCTAAATTAGTGAGACGCCATTTCCTCTCCAGCTTACAGGTTATCTGCTTTAAGCTGCGAGTTTGTGGGTTATACCACGGAGTCAGGCACTTCTGAGTTAAGGCTCTCTTTTTCAGAGGATCTACAGCATCCAAAGTTGTGCTCAATGAGGATGTAAAACTATTGACGAGATAATTTATCTCACTCAGAGTTTAGGTAGCTACTCTGCACTGTGTTGGTATATGGCATTGAAGAACATAACAAAGAAGGAATCATATCCTTAAACCTAGTTACAGCGCTTTCAGAAAGACTTCTACTGTAATGAAACTTATTCCCCACTGCTGGGTAGTACGTTAAAGTAAATGTAAATGTTATTAAGAAATGATCAGACAAAAAGGGGTTTTCAGGGAATACTGTTAAGACTTCAGTTTCAATCAATCAATCAATTTTTTTTATATAGCGCCAAATCACAACAAACAGTTGCCCCAAGGCGCTTTATATTGTAAGGCAAGGCCATACAATAATTATGTAAAACCCCAACGGTCAAAACGACCCCCTGTGAGCAAGCACTTGGCTACAGTGGGAAGGAAAAACTCCCTTTTAACAGGAAGAAACCTCCAGCAGAACCAGGCTCAGGGAGGGGCAGTCTTCTGCTGGGACTGGTTGGGGCTGAGGGAGAGAACCAGGAAAAAGACATGCTGTGGAGGGGAGCAGAGATCGATCACTAATGATTAAATGCAGAGTGGTGCATACAGAGCAAAAAGAGAAACAAACAGTGCATCATGGGAACCCCCCAGCAGTCTACGTCTATAGCAGCATAACTAAGGGATGGTTCAGGGTCACCTGATCCAGCCCTAACTATAAGCTTTAGCAAAAAGGAAAGTTTTAAGCCTAATCTTAAAAGTAGAGAGGGTGTCTGTCTCCCTGATCTGAATTGGGAGCTGGTTCCACAGGAGAGGAGCCTGAAAGCTGAAGGCTCTGCCTCCCATTCTACTCTTACAAACCCTAGGAACTACAAGTAAGCCTGCAGTCTGAGAGCGAAGCGCTCTATTGGGGTGATATGGTACTACGAGGTCCCTAAGATAAGATGGGACCTGATTATTCAAAACCTTATAAGTAAGAAGAAGAATTTTAAATTCTATTCTAGAATTAACAGGAAGCCAATGAAGAGAGGCCAATATGGGTGAGATATGCTCTCTCCTTCTAGTCCCCGTCAGTACTCTAGCTGCAGCATTTTGAATTAACTGAAGGCTTTTTAGGGAACTTTTAGGACAACCTGATAATAATGAATTACAATAGTCCAGCCTAGAGGAAATAAATGCATGAATTAGTTTTTCAGCATCACTCTGAGACAAGACCTTTCTGACTTTAGAGATATTGCGTAAATGCAAAAAAGCAGTCCTACATATTTGTTTAATATGCGCTCTGAATGACATATCCTGATCAAAAATGACTCCAAGATTTCTCACAGTATTACTAGAGGTCAGGGTAATGCCATCCAGAGTAAGGATCTGGTTAGACACCATTTTCTAAGATTTGTGGGGCCAAGTACAATAACTTCAGTTTTATCTGAGTTTAAAAGCAGGAAATTAGAGGTCATCCATGTCTTTATGTCTGTAAGACAATCCTGCAGTTTAGCTAATTGGTGTGTGTCCTCTGGCTTCATGGATAGATAAAGCTGGGTATCATCTGCGTAATAATGAAAATTTAAGCAATACCGTCTAATAATACTACCTAAGGGAAGCATGTATAAAGTGAATAAAATTGGTCCTAGCACAGAACCTTGTGGAACTCCATAATTAACTTTAGTCTGTGAAGAAGATTCCCCATTTACATGAACAAATTGTAATCTATTAGACAAATATGATTCAAACCACCGCAGCGCAGTGCCTTTAATACCTATGGCATGCTCTAATCTCTGTAATAAAATTTTATGGTCAACAGTATCAAAAGCAGCACTGAGGTCTAACAGAACAAGCACAGAGATGAGTCCACTGTCCGAGGCCATAAGAAGATCATTTGTAACCTTCACTAATGCTGTTTCTGTACTATGATGAATTCTAAAACCTGACTGAAACTCTTCAAATAGACCATTCCTCTGCAGATGATCAGTTAGCTGTTTTACAACTACCCTTTCAAGAATTTTTGAGAGAAAAGGAAGGTTGGAGATTGGCCTATAATTAGCTAAGATAGCTGGGTCAAGTGATGGCTTTTTAAGTAATGGTTTAATTACTGCCACCTTAAAAGCCTGTGGTACATAGCCAACTAACAAAGATAGATTGATCATATTTAAGATTGAAGCATTAAATAATGGCAGGGCTTCCTTGAGCTATTTCTATGCCATATGTCAGATCAAGATCTAAAGTGTAGCTAAAGTGGTGGGTGTGCTCATTTACATTTTGAGCGAAGCCAACTGAATCTAATAATAGATTGAATGCAGTGTTGAGGCTGTCATTCTCAGCATCTATGTGGATGTTAAAATCACCCACTATAATTACCTTATCTGAGCTAAGCACTAAGTCAGACAAAAGGTCTGAAAAATCACAAAGAAACTCAGTAACGACCAGGTGGACAATACATAATAACAAATAAAACTGGTTTTTGAGACTTCCAATTTGAATGGAGAAGACTAAGAGTCAAGCTTTCAAATGAATTAAAGCTATGTCTGGGTCTTTGATTAATTAATAAGCTGGAGTGGAAGATTGCTGCTAATCCTCCGCTTCGGCCAGTGCTACGAGCATTCTGGCAGTTAGTGTGACTCGGGGGTGTTGACTCATTTAAACTAACATATTCATCCTGCTGTAACCAGGTTTCTGTAAGGCAGAGTAAATCAATATGTTGATCAATTATTATATCATTTACTAACAGGGACTTAGAAGAGAGAGACCTAATATTTAATAAACCACATTTAACTGTTTTAGTCTTTGGTGCAGTTGAAGGTACTATATTATTTTTCTTTTTGAATTTTTATGCTTAAATAGATTTTTACTGGTTACTGGTGTCTGGGAGCAGGCACCGTCTCTACGGGGATGGGGTATTGGGGGGATGGCAGGGGGTAAGAAGCTGCAGAGAGGTGTGTAAGACTACAACTCTGCTTCCTGGTCCCAACCCTGGATAGTCACGATTTAGAGGGTTTAATAAAATTGGCCAGATTTCTAGAGATGAGAGCTGCTCCATCCAAAGTGGGATGGATGCTGTCTCTCCTAACAAGACCAGGTTATATCCAAGGCTATATCCAGGGTGAGAAGGATCGGCTCTGATCCGGCCTGAACGCCCCAGTGTCCTGGAGATGTACAGGTCCTGAAGAGATGGAAGGTTGGAACCAATCACCTTCTCAGCAGAGCGTACAATGCACTGTAGTCTCTGTATGTCCCTGGTGGTGGCTCCAGCGTACCACACGGTGATGGAGGTGGTGAGGATGGACTCGATGATGGCAGTGTAAAACTGCACCATGATCCTTGCTGGCAGTTTGAATTTCTTCAACTGCCGCAGGAAGTACATCCTCTGTTAGGCCTTCTTGAGAAAAGAAGTAATGGTGGACTCCCACTTGAGGTCCTGGGTTTGAGTGATTGCCAGGAAACAGAAGGTCTCCACTATGGTGATAGGGGTGTCTGCCAGGGTAATGAAGGGGAGAGGGGCTGTGTTCTTTCTAAAGTCCACAATAATCTCCACTGTCTTCTTGGTGTTCAGCACCAAGTTGCTATAGCTGCACCAGGACACCAGTTGTTGGACCTCCATCCCCATCTGAGATGAGTCCGATAAGAGTGGTGTAATATGCAAACTTGATAAGCTTGACAGACTGGTGATCAGAGGTGCAGCAGTTGGTGTACAGGGAGAAAAGCAAAGGAGAGAGGACACAGCCCTGAGGAGTACTGATACTGGTGGTCCGGGAGTCAGAGACATTCTTCCCCAGCCTCACTTGCTGCTTCCTATCCTTCAGGAAGTTGGCAATCCAACTGCAGGTGGAATCAGGCATGTTCATCTGGGAAAGCTTATCCTGGAGAAGATCTGGGAGGATGATATTGAAGGCAGAACTGAAGTCCACAAACAGGATCCTAGCGTAGGTTCCCGGGGAGTCCAGATGCTGCAGAACGAAGTGCAAAGCCAGACTGATGGCATCATCCACAGATCATTATTTATACGGCATACGACTCATATAAATGTCATAAGTAAACACACCACTACAGCTGGTTTTTAAATGAAATTTACCTAAAACAAATCTGTATTTGTACAGAGCTTTTTATCTGAGATAAAAAAAGGAGTCGGGGGAGAGTCACTGGTTGGCAGGCAGTGTTTTGATATAGTCTGAAACATCCTTCAGTGTAGGCAAGTAAATGGGCTTACCCTTTGTGGGAAGGATCTTAATCACAGCTGGATAGAGAAAAGCATATTTGATCCCCGCTTGACGGAGCTTTCTACGTGCATTTGCTGATTCTTTTCTTTACCACCTCAGCTGAGAAGTCCTGAAAGAAGGACACCTCTTGGCCCTCGTGCATCACACTGCCTCCATCCCTCGCTGCTCGTAGGATCCTCTGTCTATCCGTGTAGTTGTGAAGCCTCACCAGGACTGCTCTGGATCTCGGTTTCCCGCTGGACTCTAATGGAGGACCCAAGCGATGAGCGCGCTCCACTCTAATCTGTTCTCTGTGCGTGTCCACGTTCAAGACTTCAAGGAATCCATTTCTCGAAAAAAGGAATAGGATCCCTCCCTTCTGTATTCTCCTTCAGCCCCATGATTTTAACGTTTACTCATTTGCTCTGATTTTCAAAGCTCTCAAGCTTTTCCATGGCTTTTTTGAGCTCCAGCTCCATTGAGGCGAGTCTTGGTGAATTAGCTGCCGCTGTGTCTTCCAGGTTGGACACTCGTTGCTCCACAGTCCCTACTCGGTCCACAAGTTTATCTATTTTCTCAGACATCTCTGTGAAAGGTTTCAAGACATTAGCAATTTTAGTGTCCAATAACTTCTCTATGTTACAAGTCACTTGTTCCACCATATCATCCCCTGTGCATCGGGATTCGGCTATTTCCAGCTCTGTGTTAGCCTCGAACTCCTCTTCGTCATTAGCGAGTTCTAGCTCTGTCTCACCATCCTGGCTAGTTAGCTCTGTGTTAGCCGCACTCTTGCTGCCTTTCTTACGCTGTGCTCTTGTGTGACTTCGTGAAAAAAATTATCCAGTGACATATCCGGTAACAATGTAGGTTTAGCGCCTACAGCAGCAATATTTTGGCAATAGTTGAGCCAGAATATATTTATATAGACAAATCGAGTGAGGAGACCTGCCGCGGAGTGTCTATCCTCCTCGAACCATCACGTGACCCCGCCCCCCACTTATTATTTTTTATTAAATATAATAATGAGTGGAGGAATGACAATCCAGCCCTTATGTACACGTGGCAACAGGTAGATGATTCAGATGATTATATCAGAGCTGTTCTAGAAGGCAGAATTCACATTGTGGATCAGCTGCTCAGTGATCAGCTGGTGGAAATAACTGCACACATGGACTGATCGGTTTACTGCTCTGCTTATATATTCAATCATCTTCACACTTATATTTATCCCCCCTTTTGACAGTTTTCTGTTATAAATCAATATATATGGCTTAGTAACATCAGCAGTCACCACAGCACGCCAGCTTTTTTTTTATTGGAGCAAGATGGAGCGCACAGCGTATCGTCAGACAGTGAGGATCCCTCTTTTGCTCTGGACGAGGACCCAGAGCAGGTGGTGGATCCACCGATGTGTGCACAGATCTCCACAGTGGGTTGGATCGTGTACTTCTGTTTGCAGCTGAGCTCCGTCCCAGCGACAAGTCCTGGAATGCAGAGATGCAGGTGCGTTCGAGGCACGTTTCGTTTAAAGCGTGGAGATCAGAATTAGCTTCGGTTTCATTTTGTTCCTCTTTCATTCCTTTTGTGCTCTTGATTCGCAGGCTATTCGGTGATGGGAAAGCTCATTCAATGACCTTTTCTCGACGAATTGTGACTTTGTGGTTTTTTCCCCCCTTTCTTTCAGGAATCATGGTTGCCGTGTGACTGGACCATTAGGTGTAGTTTTCTGGGAGACTGGTTCTGCTCTTTTTCTCTCTGTCCGAGATACAAATAGCGGGATGGCTACTGAACACAGGATGCCAGAACGGAATCATATGATGAAGTCACACATGCTGTAGTCAAAAGACACCATTACATATATATATATATATATATATATATATATATATATATATATATATATATATATATATATATATATATATATATATATATAGTGAGGGAAAAGAAGTATTTGAACACCCTGCGGTTTTGCAAGTTCTCCCACTTAGAAATCATGGAGGGGTCTGAAATTTTCATCTTAGGTGCATGTCCACTGTGAGAGACAATCTAGAAAATCCGGAAATCACAATGTATGATTTTTTAATAATTTATTTGTACATTACTGCTGCAAATAAGTATTTGAACACCTACCAACCAGCAAGAATTCTGGCTCACACAGACCTGTTAATTTTTCTTTAAGAAGCCCTCTTATTCTGCACTCTTTACCTGTGATAACTGCACCTGTTTGAACTTGTTACCTGTATGAAAGACACCTGTTCACACACTCAATCAATCACACTCCAACCTGTCTAAGAGCTGTCTAAGGACACCAGGGACAAAACTGGAGACCTGCACAAGGCTGGGATGGACTACAGGACAACAGGCAAGCAGCTTGGTAGAAGACAACAACTGTTATGATTATTTATTAGAAAGTGGAAGAAACACATGATGACTGTCAATTTCCCTCGGTCTGGGATTCCATGCAAGATCTCACTTTGTGGGGTAAGGATGATTCTGAGAAAGCTCAGAACTACACAGGAGGACCTGGTCAATGACCTGAAGAGAGCTGGGACCACAGTCACAAAGATTACATTAGTAACACATGATGCTGTCATGGTTTAAAATCCTGCAGGGCAGCAAGGTCCTCCTGATCACGCCAGCACATGTCCAGGCCCGTTTGAAGTTCACCAGTGACCATCTGGATGATCCAGAGGAGGCATGGGAGAAGGTCATATGGTCAGATGAGACCAGAATAGAGCTTTTTGGAATCAACTCCACTTACCATGTTTAGAGGATGAGAACAACCCCAAGAAAACCATCCCAACCGTGAAGCATGGGGGTGGAAACTTCATACTCTGGGGGTGCTCTTCTGCAAAGGGGACAGGACAATTGCACTGTATTGAAGGGAGGATGGATGGGGTCATGTATTGTGAGATTTTGGCAAACAACCTCCTTCCCTCAGTAAGAGCATTGAAGATGGGTCATGGCTGGGTCTTCCAGCATGAGAATGACCCCAAACACACAGCCAGGGCAACTAAGGAGGGGCTCCGTAAGAACCATTTCAAGGTCCTGGAGTGGCCTGGCCAGTCTCCAGACCTGAACTCAATCGAAAATCTTTAGATGGAGCTGAAACTCCAAACCTGAAAGATAAAGAGAAGATCTGTATGGAGGAGTGGACCAAAATCCCTGCTGCAGTGTGTGCAAACCTGGTGAAAAACTACAGGAAACGTTTGACCTCTGTAACTGCAAACAAAGGCTACTGTACCAAATATTAACATTGATTTTCACAGGTGTTCATTTATTTGCAGCAGTAACGTACAAATAAATTATTAAAAAATAATACATTGTGATTTCCAGATTTTTTTTTAGATAATGTCTCTCACAGTGGACATGCACCTAAGATGAAAATTTCAGACCCCTCCATGATTCCTAAGTGGGAGAACTTGCAAAATCACAGGGTGTTCAAATACTTATTTTCCTCACTGTATATATATATACAGTAGTGTTCAGAATAATAATAGTGTTATGTGACTAGAAAGATTAATCCAGGTTTTGAGTATATTTGTTATTGTTACATGGGAAACAAGGTACCAGTAGATTCAGTAGATTCTCACAAATCCAACAAGACCAAGCATTCATGATATGCACACTCTTAAGGCTATGAAATTTGGCTATTAGTAAAAAAAAAAGTAGAAAAGGGGGTGTTCACAATAATAGTAGTGTGGCATTTGGTCAGTGAGTTCGTCAATTTTGTGGAACAAACAGGTGTGAATCAGGTGTCCCCTACTTAAGAATGAAGCCAGCACCTGTTGAACATGCTTTTCTCTTTGAAAGCCTGAGGAAAATGGGACGTTCAAGACATTGTTCAGAAGAACAGCATAGTTTGATTAAAAAGTTGATTGGAGAGGGGAAAACATACGCAGGTGAAAAAACGTATAGGCTGTTCATCTACAATGATCTCCAATGCTTTAAAATGGACAAAAAAAAAAAAAAAAAAAATCAGAGAAGCGTGGAAGAAAATGGAAAACAACCATCAAAATGTTTAGAAGAATAAGCAGAATGGCAACGGCTCACCCACTGATCAGCTCCAGGATGATCAAAGACAGTCTGGAGTTACCTGTAAGTGCTGTGACTGTTAGAAGACGCCTGTGTGAAGCTAATTTATTTGCAAGAATCCCCTGCAAAGTCCCTCTGTTAAATAAAAGACATGTGCAGAAGAGGTTACAATTTGCCAAAGAACACATCAACTGGCCTAAAGAGAAATGGAGGAATATTTTGTGGAGTGATGAGAGTAAAATTGTTCTTTTTGGGTCCAAGGGCCGCAGACAGTTTGTGAGATGACCCCCAAACTCTGAATTCAAGCTACAACTCACAGTGAAGACAGTTTAGTGATTCACAGGATTGCTAAAAAAGCAGTTTGAACATCAAATCAAATCAAATCAATTTTATTTATATAGCGCCAAATCACAACAGTTGCCCCAAGGCGCTTTATATTGCAAGGCAAAAGCCATACAATAATTACAAAAAAAACCCCAACGGTCAAAACGACGCCCTATGAGCAAGCACTTGGCGACAGTGGGAAGGAAAAACTCCCTTTTAACAGGAAGAAACCTCCAGCAGAACCAGGCTCAGGGAGGGGCAGTCTTCTGCTGGGACTGGTTGGGGCTGAGGGGAGAGAATCAGGAAAAAGACATGCTGTGGAAGACAGCAGAGATCAGTCACTAATGATTAAATGCAGAGTGGTGCATACAGAGCAAAAAGAGAAAGAAACACTCAGTGCATAATAAACATAATACGAGGTCTGTCAATAAAGTATAGGTCCTTTTTATTTTTTTCAAAAACTATATGGATTTCATTCATATGTTTTTACGTCAGACATGCTTGAACCCTCGTGCGCATGCGTGAGTTGTTCCACGCCTGTCGATGACGTCATTCGCCTGTGAGCACTCCTTGTGGGAGGAGTCGTCCAGCCCCTCGTCGGAATTCCTTTGTCTGAGAAGTTGCTGAGAGACTGGCGCTTTGTTTGATCAAAATTTTTTCTAAACCTGTGAGACACATCGAAGTGGACACGGTTCGAAAAATGAAGCTGGTTTTCAGTGAAAATTTTAACGGCTGATGAGAGATTTTGAGGTGATACTGTCGCTTTAAGGACTTCCCACGGTACGAGACGTCGCGCAGCGCTCTCAGGCGCCGTCGTCAGCCTGTTTCAAGCTGAAAACCTCCACATTTCAGGCTCTATTGATCCAGGACGTCGTGAGAGAACAGAGAAGTTTCAGAAGAAGTCGGTTTCAGCATTTTATCTGGATATTCCACTGTTAAAGGAGATTTTTTTTAATGAAAGACGTGCGGACGGATTGCAGCGTCGGCTCGCAGCCGCCGCGACGCTCCGCCACAGGAAAAACACCTCCGTTGGAAGCCTTAAGGACAAGTTGGAACATGTCCAGCTGTTAAACAATTTCTCATATACTCCACTGAAAGCCATCAAAAGCCGCCTGGATTTTACAAATGGTTATCAACACGGAGGTGTTTTTCCTGTGCCGCCGCACCGCGCCAGCTGCGTCCCGACGCGCGGACCCGTCCGCACGTCTTTCATTAAAAAAATCTCCTTTAACAGTGGAATATCCGGATAAAATGCTGAAACCGACTTCTTCTGAAACTTCTCTGTTCTCTCACGACGTCCTGGATCAATAGAGCCTGAAATGTGGAGGTTTTCAGCTTGAAACAGGCTGACGACGGCGCCTGAGAGCGCTGCGCGACGTCTTGCACCGTGGGAAGTCCTTAATGCGACAGTATCACCTCAAAATCTCTCATCAGCCGTTAAAATTTTCACTGAAAACCAGCTTAATTTTTCGAACCGTGTCCACTTTGATGTGTCTCAGAGGTTTAGAAAAAATTTTGATCAAACAAAGCGCCAGTCTCTCATCAACTTCTCAGACAAAGGAATTCCGACGAGTGGCTGGACGACTCCTCCCACAAGGAGTGCTCACAGGCGAATGACGTCACCGACAGGCGTGGAAAAACTCACGCATGCGCACGAGGGTTCAAGCATGTCTGACGCAAAAACATATGAATGAAATCCATATAGTTTTTGAAAAAAAAATAAAAAGGACCTATACTTTATTGACAGCCCTCGTAGTTTTGAGTTTGTAGTGTCAACAGCAGATGCTACTATTATTGTGAACACCCCCTTTTCTACTTTTTTGCTTGGAATGCTTGGTCTTGTTGGATTTGTGAGAATCTACTGAATCTACTGGTACCTTGTTTCCCATGTAACAATAAGAAATATACTCAAAACCTGGATTAATCTTTTTAGTCACATAGCACTACTATTATTCTGAACACTACTGTGTGTGTATACATACATATATATATATATATATATATATATATATATATATATATATATATATATATATATATATATATATATGCAATTCACTTGCATATTTATATTGTGGTGTGTAGAGTGTGCAGGATATGCATCAGCCCTCTGATGCCTTTCATTTATTTTGTCTATTGATTTATATAACAGTTTGATTTATTATTCATGGAAGCAACAGTTTCTTAGGTACAACTTAATGTTCACTCTATCACACACAGGCATGAAGCACACAAAATGTATAACACAAAGAAACAAAAAATGTTTGAATTCACTGTAAAGTCTGATTATTTTGATTATATGTATCATCCTCAGTTCTGGAATACAGAAACAAGCCAATCAAACAAATTATTTTCTCTTAAACCACAAACATCTAAAACAACTTACAAAATTCAACAACAACTCAGCACAAACTGAAAAAACTGAGTTTTCATGAACAAATCAAACCATCCACATTCCTACTTGCAAAGTCAAAACCAAAATTAAATGAGCTCACTTAAAGACACATGCACTCTCAGCAGACATCGCTGTGCATCAGCAGCTCAAACTTGCCACTAGAGGTTTTGTTGAGGAGGAAAAAGATGACACCGGCTCCAACTACACCCAGCATGACACTGGTCAGGGATGGCATCCTCCAGTGTCTGCCAGAGTCAGGTGGATGAAGCAGACAGCCGTCTTCAGACTTGTCAATCTGTAAAAAAAAGGAGAAAAACTCACCTTCTACAACTTCTTTAAAAAAAAAAAAAAAAAAGTAAAATGCAAATGAAACCAGATTATGGAGAATTTGCAAATCATTAAAACACTATATTTAATTCAAAATAACAGGATTCCAGGGTGACAGGCCAGTGGCCTATAGTTCACCACGGGCAAACTGGCTGTTGACAAAAAAGGTAGTCTCTCACCAATGTGCAGTAAGAGACTGTTGGGCTAGCGTGTGCCACAGTCGCTGGTCCCACATCTGTAAGTTCAGATGAGGACCAGAAGTCTGTTTGTAGTACTCCTCATATGCCTGCATCTCCAGGACCTAGGGTAAAGATGTTGGCCTGATGGAACATGCGCTGCAAGCCACAGGCAGCCAACACCTTACCCCTACACTCTTGGGACACCATGTCAACAAGGAGGAAGCCCATGAAACACACCAGCTTTATCTCCCCAACATCCTCCAAGAACAATCACTGACACTTTTTTTGCTGTGCGTACAGAGGGCAGTTACCCTCTATGACTGGAACCTGGCCTGGATTTCCAAACTGCATGACATTCTTGCATGACAATCAGGTCGTCTGCAAGTGATTTAGTACCAGGTTCTCCACAAACATGAGTTGCGTGGGAGGAGAGGGGCGCCCCAGTCCAGTCATGAGCGGCTCTGCTCACCCCCCCGGGGGGGAGGCCCAGCTATCAGGGGCCAACTGAAAATCCACAGCGCTTCGGTATCGCTTCGTCTAGGCAGGATTCTGACTTAGAGGCGTTCAATCATAATCCCACAGATGGTAGCTTCGCACCATTGGCTCCTCAGCCAAGCACATACACCAAATGTCTGAATCTGCGGTTCCTCTCGTACTGAGCAGGATTACTATTGAAACAACACATCATCAGTAGGGTAAAACTAACCTGTCTCACAACGGTCTATTTGAAGAGTTTCAGTCAGGTTTTAGAATTCATCATAGTACAGAAACAGCATTTTCATTAGTTACTTCCTCCAAACCATCAACATGTCTATTAGACCCCATTCCTACCAGGCTGCTCAAGGAAGCCCTACCATTAATTAATGCTTCGATCTTAAATATGATCAATCTATCTTTATTAGGTGGCTATGTACCACAGGCTTTTAAGGTGGCAGTAATTAAACCATTACTTAAAAAGCCATCACTTGACCCAGCTATCTTAGCTAATTATAGGCCAATCTCCAACCTTCCTTTTCTCTCAAAAATTCTTGAAAGGGTAGTTGTAAAACAGCTAACTGATCATCTGCAGAGGAATGGTCTATTTGAAGAGTTTCAGTCAGGGTTTAGAATTCATCATAGTACAGAAACAGCATTAGTGAAGGTTACAAATGATCTTCTTATGGCCTCAGACAATGGACTCATCTCTGTGCTTGTTCTGTAGACCTCAGTGCTGCTTTTGATACTGTTGACCATAAAATTTTATTACAGAGATTAGAGCATGCCATAGGTATTAAAGGCACTGCGCTGCGGTGGTTTGAATCATATTTATCTAATAGATTACAATTTGTTCATGTAAATGGGGAGTCTTCTACACAGACTAAGGTTAATTATGGAGTTCCACAAGGTTCTGTGCTAGGACCAATTTTATTCACTTTATACATGCTTCCCTTAGGCAGTATTATTAGACAGCATTGATTAAATTTTCATTGTTACGCAGATGATACCCAGCTTTATCTATCCATGAAGCCAGAGGACACACACCAATTAGCTAAACTGCAGGAATGTCTTACAGACATAAAGACATGGATGACCTCTAATTTCCTGCTTTTAAACTCAGACTGCCCCTCCCTGAGCCTGGTTCTGCTGGAGGTTTCTTCCTGTTAAAAGGGAGTTTTTCCTTCCCACTGTCGCCAAGTGCTTGCTCACAGGGGGTCGTTTTGACCGTTGGGGTTTTTCCGTAATTATTGTATGGCTTTGCCTTACAATATAAAGCGCCTTGGGGCAACTGTTTGTTGTGATTTGGCGCTATATAAATAAAATTGATTTGATTTGATTTTATACACTTCTGCATTGCAATGGATAAGGCTTTCTAATAGAAAACTGGAAAAACTCACAACTACCCTTGGCCTGACATCATCAGGCTGATCGTGAAAAAATAAGCCAGAATACTCCAATGAAGTTGGGACATTGTGTGAAATGTAAATAAAAACAGAATACAATACAACTCCAAATCTTCTTCAACCTATAGTCAACTGAACACACCACAAGTCAAAATATTTAAAGTTCAAGCTAATAAACTTTTTTGTTATTGTGAAAATATTTGCTCATTTTGAAATGGATGCCTGCAACACGTTTCAAAAAAGTTGGGACAGTGGCAATAAAAGACTAGGAAAGTTGATAAATGCTCAAAGAACACCTGTTTGGAACTTTCCACAGGTGAACAGGTTAATTGGAAACAGGCAAGTGTCATGATTGGGTAAAAAAGGCGCATCCCCATGGCTCAGCCATTCACAAGCAACGATGGGGTGAGGATCACTACTTTGTGATCAACTGTGTGAAAAAATAGTCCAACAGTTTAAGAACAATGTTTCTTGATGTTCAATTGCAAGAAATTTAGGGATTCCATCATCTACGGTCCATAATATAATCAGAAGAGTCAGAGAATCTGGAAAACTTTCTACATGTAAGCGGCAAGGCCGAAAACCAACATTGAATGCCCTCAGGCGGCACTGCATTACAAACCGACATCATCTGCCGAGTAAAGCTGGAAAGACGGATCATTCCACAATCAATAACGTCAAAGCAAATCACCGTTTTAAATCAAATGACACCTCTTTCCAAATGTTGTAAAACAGACAGCATACTACAACCACCAAAGCTGTTTTTCCCCAAAATGAGACATCCGTTCCGTTGGGGAAAACTTATCCCAGTGTCAAAGTCTCAAAGCACCAGGCTGACCACAGTCACGCTGCAGCTCTCCAGGTGTGAGTATAGTAGGGGAGGCCGGGGTCAAAGTAACATTTTACATTTATGCCCCTCTGAATCTGCTCGGCTATAAGAGTCTAGTTGCAAGAATTATATTATTTAACTATATAATATTTATATTATTTTATTTTGTTGGTGTTTCTAATAAATATAAAACATCAGAACAAGTGCATCATTTGTAAATGTGTATTGAATCAACAAGCAAGACACTTTTAGCAAAGTTGCATTCAAGATTCATTCATTCATTCAAGATATCAGCTTGGGACTCCGGCAAGGACGGTTGCATTCCTCTCCTCTCCTCCTTTCTGTTCTCTATCTCTGCTCTGACATTCAAAGTCCCAGCTTCACCAGACTGTGAATTCTTCAAATTAAGATTTGGATTAACCATGGAATTGATCAGCTAGTTTCTCAATGCTACTGACACCAATTTTTTTGACAAGGAAATCAGGGCTGGGGGACCCTGCGTGCCCTGATGGAACCTATCCAGCGGGCTATGCTCTCAACACCTAAGAGAAATGAAGCATGACATGAAGATTCATTTCTATTCGCTTTTATGGTGGGAGGTTTGGTGCTGATTGGCTAGAGCGCTGCCCTGACCCACAGGAATATTAACAAGACGGCTGCTACCAGAATCTCATCCCCTCATCTGTCCATCATGATTAATGAGGTGGCCAATGCTGTGTAATCTCAGACTGCGTGAACTCTTGAACTCAAATGCCAAATGGACACCATCTTGGAGTATATCGCTGCATTGCAAAGGAATGTGTTAAGGTGCGTTTACACATAACCAGTGGTGGGCACAGATAACCAAAAAATTAAGTTCGATAACAGATAATAAGATAACTTAAAAGTTATCTTTGATAAAGATAAACCGATAAACCACCCAAAAATGTATCGGAAGTTACAGATAATCGATAACCGATAAATTCCAGTGTTGTTTATGGGACATTTGCAGTTACTAAAGAGCTGAAATTGATTTTTAACACGATTGCTTTTGAAAGCATCAAAAGCGGTAAAAGACCTAAAGAATAAGCAAGAATGTTTGACCATGCTGCCCCCTGCAAGAAACAGCACAGACAAATCCTGAGAGCACTCACGAAATCAACTCTTTACTAATCATAATCATTTTTCTTTCAACATTCTGCCCCTGCTGGAAGCTCTTGTTTACAACAACGCTCCCACCACAGAGGCACACCGAGAGCAGCCATAAAGCCAGCTCCTTATCAATTTCAACACTCCGGTCAGGCGGAGGTCTTGAAAAATAAAGTCATACTAACTTATGGTTTTTTGAAAATACTGACAGAATAACTCCATTAATGTCAATTCTGTCATTTGTACAAAGTTAAAATATAACATATATCTTTTAATGTTGAATAAGGCACTAATTCTGAGGTTTTGTAACAAACACAGACTGCAAAGCATTCTGGGTAAAAGTGCTAAACAGTGGTTGGTTCAGTAATCCATTATGTAAACCAACACGTTAATGTGACGTCGTGTGTTGGCTTAAAGATAAATGTGGCTTTTGTAAAATATTCCATTTTTATTTGTAAAAACAGGCATTTTTACGGAGCCCTGGAAGTGTTATTGCAATTGCATGTTTTAAAACTTTTATGATGTTGTAAAACGTGCACTCAATATTAGTAAGTAAGTAAGTAAATTTATTTATATAGTGCCTTTCACAGCCATAAGGCCATGTACACACGTTGTCGGGTATTTGTAAAACCGAATATCTTACCCTTTCAGTTTGGGGAAAAAACTTCATCCACACTACGTCGTAAAAAAAAAAAAATCCATCCACATCGAACCGTATAAATGTGTTGTAATTAGTCTGCCAAACCTTTGGGTGGCGGTACTGATTAAAATTCTATCCAATCAGGAGCCTTATTCTCTTGTCGTCACTTCCACAAAAACTAAAAACATGGCGCCAACCTCGTTCGTGTGGACCGATAAGGAGTCGGAATTACTTCTAACCGTAGTTTTAGAATACAAAGTTAACAAATATATGCACACAAAAAGCGCCTGGACAATGGACAATACCAACACTTTGAGAGCAGCCATGTACCCAGACGTTTAATACTGCCATGAACACTCCTAGCCAGTAGATGGCAGTAGCGGCCTTGAAAAAATGTCTAACAAAATTCCAGATAATCCGTGTCTGCTACATTTAAGATGCGTGGAATTTAACAAACGCAAATACACTAACGTCTATAAACCCAGAGAATATATTCACGAGAGTTTTAGGCACTAGAGTTTAATGCTGTTATCTGTGGACCCTGAACAGAGTGTCTGAAATGCATTTGTCCTGTCGTGAACGTCAGATTACCTTATGCTACCCATAATGCATTACTGCCTGGCACAGCATGTGCTCACAAAACCTTAAAAATTAGCACATTACTTTAAAACAAAAACATATATCTGATATTTTCACTTTATAACTTCAGACATGACAATAATTTTAAATAACTTGTTTAAAATGAGTGGTTAAAATTTGAACCATAAGTTAAACATGTATGCCTCTGGATGACTTGGTGACATTACGATTATATTAGTATGGTGTTAAAGGAAATGTCTTTTTTTTTGGTCACCAGTTCTCCTTTGCTTACAGACGAGAGTGGTTTCTGTTTGCAGAGGGTAGAATAACATGCCTATTAGGAAACCTTTAACAGGTAGGTCTCAACAGCTTTAACAGTTTTAAAAATGTTTTTCACTGTTCAACTTAGTTTAGTACGTTATCCGTCTAAAAGTTATCGGACGGTAATTCATCTTTAGATAATTAGTCCGATGATGGTTTTTAAATTTATCTAAAAAGATAATCTGATAATGAAAACATTATCTTCGATAATTATCTGCTATCGGATTATCGGAAGTGTGCCCACCACTGCACATAACCAAGACGTGTTACGAATGTCATTTTTCTGTCATTCGTGACACGTTCCTGACATTCTTAATGTGACTTAATGCATCTGAATAGGTTTCTTAATAGTGCGTGTTGGTGCGTGATATTCTTGATATTCGTGGAGCATGTTTTTGCCTGTCAAAAAAATCTTCCACGAATGTCACACACCACCCTCATTTCGTCTCACGTCGTGGAGGTCGCAACTGAGCGTATTGATCCATCTTGATGAGTATTGATCCTTAATAGAAAGTGACAACGTTCGTAGTGGTTCCTGTGATAGTTCTTGGCGCTCAAACTGTCACGCATTATTACGAAGTGACACGGAAACTGTCAAGTTTTGACACGACTTGTAACGCGGCATCACATTTCACTGCGCGCCACGACAAATCAGTTTTCTGTCACGTGCGCACAATTAAACTCGGCTCTCCATGGCACAGAGCCCAACTACGCATACAGTCACAAAGTTCTGAAAAACTGGAGCGATCTGAATTCGGTTGGATGAATATGGGTGTGCGTGTAGAGAAAATTCACCTTGTTCACAACGTGACAGAATTTAACGATGCGCTGTTACATGCAATAGCGCGCAACAACGCGGAACACTATTCTTGACCGTGCATAATGATTCCTGATAATTCTCCAGCAACACGTGCCATTAATCGTAACGCATGGTAACAGGTTGCAGCAGTTCCTGAGGACACCTGACGCCTCTGTCCCGAATCATTACATTCGTGATCAGCGGCCAAGAATGTGTACTTCGTGGCATTTGTGACTTGTCGTCATTATGTGTAAATGCAGCATTACTGAGGACCAGAGAATATTCTTCACAAATTTGGACTGTAGACGGTCAGAGGTGCAATAAATGGAATTCTGTATCTCTCTGTCTAATATCAACATGGCAGGCTCCTGAAGGTCAAATGCCCTGCTTCTCCCCCCAGAAGAATCTACGGCCTTGTTGAAGGAATTCGGCTCCCCCTTCTCATCTATCTACCCCCCCCCCCCAGCCTGCTGTTGCCTAGCAACGTCAGACTTTACGTACACATGGACAGAAACTGACAGAAACTCAACTCATCTGCACACGACGCATGTCATCCTCCCTCCATCCCTATTACCCCCCCCCCCCCCCCGTGTCTCTCCACTCCCCTCACCCTGGCTTCCTCCATGCCACCCTGAAGGCAGCATGGTTTATTTTTACTGCTGCAGCCTTCAACTCCCCAAGCTGGGCGGTACAGCCTCCCCTGCTGCAGCCTTCACCCACTTTGCCTCAATTCAGATGACGGACTGCTTCAAGTTTAGTGCACATAAACAACGTCAAATGTATATGTGTTGTCTTTCATTCTGATGTGTGCCATTATTACGGTAAACTAGTAATAATTGTGGATTAATTGCTGTATTTTGTCTGAGGTAATTTGAGTGTAAACATAATTTTGTTGTTATTGCATTTGTGTAATGACAATGACAATAAATCTCATTTCACATTTGTTGTTCCAGACATTTAATCAATATTTCAGCTGTGGAACACAAGTCAATTGGAATGAATAAATGAAAATTATCTCTGAAATAAATAGAAAAAGGTGACCCTGAACCATCCCTTAGTTATGCTGCTATAGACTTAGACTGCTGGGGGGTTCCCATAATGCATTGAGTGTTTCTTTCTCTTTTTGCTCTGTATGCACCACTCTGCATTTAATCATTAGTGATTGATCTCTGCTCCCCTCCACAGCATGTCTTTTTCCTGGTTCTCTCCCTCAGCCCCAACCAGTCCCAGCAGAAGACTGCCCCTCCCTGAGCCTGGTTCTGCTGGAGGTTTCTTCCTGTTAAAAGGGAGTTTTTCCTTCCCACTGTTGCCAAGTGCTTGCTCACAGGGGGTCGTTTTGACCGTTGGGGTTTTTCCGTAATTATTGTATGGCTTTGCCTTACAATATAAAGCGCCTTGGGGCAACTGTTTGTTGTGATTTGGCGATATATAAATAAAATTGATTTGATTTGATTCGTTTGACTAAAACTCGACTAAAATGTTGAGACTTTTAGTCGACTAAAACATGACAAACAAACAAAAACAAAAACAACAAAATTATATGTGAATGACTAAATGTGACTCTTCTTCTTCTTTGACTTTCGGCTGTTCCCGTTAGGGGTCGCCACAGCAGATCAATCGTTTCAATCTCACCCTGTCCTCTGTATCTTCCTCTGTCACACCAACCACCTGCATGTTCTCCCTCAGCACATCCATAAACCTCCTCTTTGGTCTCCCTCTTCTCCTCCTGCCTGGTGGCTCCATCCTCAGCATCCTTCTCACTATATACCCTGGGCCCCTCCTCTGCACATGTCCAAACCATCTCAATCTCGCCTCTCTGATTTTGTCTCCAAACCGTCCCACCTGAGCTGTCCCTCTGATATGTTCATTCCTACTCTTGTCCATTCTTGTCACTCCCAAAAAGAATCTCAACATCTTCAGCTCTGCCTCCTGTCTTTTTGTTAGTGCCACTGTCTCTAAACCGCTTGCTGATATTCTTTGGTCACAAATCACTCCTGCCACCTTTCTCCACCCACTCCCCCCTGCCTGCACTCTCTTCTTCACCTCTTTACCACACTCTCCATTACTTTGAACAGTTGAACCCAGATATTTAAACTCATCTACTTTCACCACTTCTACTCCTTGTAACTGCACTATTCCACTGGGCTCCCTCCCATTCACACACATGTACTCAGTCTTGCTTCTACTGACTTTCATTCCCCTTCTCTCCAAGGCATATCTCCACCTCTCCAGACTAGAATCAACTTGCTCACTACTCTCACTAAAGATCACAATATCATCTGCAAACATCATAGTCCATGGGGACTCCTGTCTGATCTCATCCGTCAACCTGTCCATCACCACTGCAAACAAGAAAGGACTCAGAGCTGATCCTTGGTGTAATCCCACCTCCACCTTGAATGAGTCTGTCATTCCTACTGCGCATCTCACCGCTGGCACACTATTCTTGTACATGTCCTGTACTACCCTAACATACTTCTCTGCCACTCCAGATTTCCTCATACAATACCACAGCTCTTCTCTTGGCACCCTGTAATACGCTTTTTCTAAGTCCACAAACACACAATGTAACTCTTTCTGGCGTTCTCTGTACTTCAGTATTCTTAGCGCAAACATTGCATCTGTAGTGCTCTTTCTCAGCATGAAACCATACTGCTGCTCACAGATCTTCACCTGTTTTCTAAGCCTAGCTTCTACTACTCTTTCCCATAACTTCATGCTGTGGCTGATCAACTTTATGCCTCTGTAGTTACTGCAGCTCTGCACATCACCTTTGTTCTTGAAAATAGGAACCAGCACACTTCATCTCCACTCCTCAGGCATCCTCTCACTTTCCAAGATTTTACTAAACAATCTGGTTAGAAACTCTACTGCCATGCAATCCTACCAATCATACAAGTCCTTTTCTCCTTCCTTACTATTCAACTTCTTGTACAGCTCGCAGTATGCCTTTTCCTTTGCTTTTGCCACTTCTCTTTTCGCCTTACGCCACATCTCCTTGTACACCTGTCTACTTTCTTTATCTCTCCGACTATCCCAAAACGTTTTCGCCACCCTCTTTCTTCTTATGCTTTCCTGGACCTCTTCATTCCACCACCAAGTCTCCTTATCTTCCTTCCACTGTCCAGATGTCATACCCAGTACTGTCCTAGCTGTCTCCCTCACCACATCTGCAGTACTTTTCCACTTGTCCAAAACTGCTTCCCCTCCAACCAGTGCTTCTCTCACCTCCTCAATAAATTTCACACAATAGTCTTCCTCCTTCAGCTTCCACCATCTGATCCTTTGTTGAGCTCTCACTCTCTTCTTCTTCTTTACCTCTAAAGTCATCCTACAAACAACCATCCTATGCTGTCTAATGACACTCTCTCCTGCCACCACCTTACAGTCTCTGATTTCTTTTAGCTTGCATCGCCTATAAAGAATGTACTCCACCTGTGTGCACCGTCCTCCACTCTTATATGTTACCCTGTGTTCCTCCCTTTTCTTAAAGTAGGTATTCACCACAGCCATTTCCATCCTTTTTGCAAAAACAACTACCATCTGTACTTCCCCATTCCTATCCTTGATACCATATCTACCCATTACTTCCTCATCATCTCTGTTCCGTTCACCAACATGCCCATTGCAGTCCGCTCCTATCACCACTCTTTCATGCTTGGGCACACTCACCACCACCTCATCTAACACACTCCAGAAATCTTCCTTCTCCTTCATCTCACAACCTACCTGTGGGACACATGCACTGATGATATTCATCATCACCCCTTCAATTTCCAACTTCACACTCATCACCCTGTCAGACACTCGCTGTCAGACACTCGCTTAACCTCCAGCACCTTTCTCCTCTCCATCATATCAGCCAGCTCTCTCCCTTTACCAGTCATACTACCAACATTCAAAGTCCCCACTCTCATTTCCACCCTTCTAGTTTTCTTCTTCTCCCGCTGTTTGTGGAAACGTTCTCCTCCTCTTCTTCGTCATCTTCGCCCAGCAGTAGCCCAATTTCCACCGGCACCCTGTTGGGCAACAGCACCGGTGGTGGACGTTGTTAACCCGGGCCGCGACCAATCCGGTACGGAAATTCGATTCTTCGTCTGCATAGTTGGGTTGGCTTGTTTTACGCTGGATGCCCTTCCTGACGCAACCCTCCTCATTTATTCGGGCTTGGGACTGGCACTCAGAATGTACTGGCTGCACACCCCATGTGGCTGAGTTAACTTTTCAACTTTTGTAAAGTGCATTTAACTCCCTTTGATGATTTTTCAAATTAAAACCTTTTTTTTCTTCTTAAACTCCAAATTCCTCTCGTGAACATTTTTCTCACAAAGTCAACTATTTTTGTATTGAGTTTTTGATTTGACCCAGCTTCCAAAGACGACAAAAGACGAATTTTTATTTTGGCGAATAAAAGAAATAAAGACACTCAAGCCTTTATTCTGACGATCCCAGACTACAAGCGTTGCAGAAATAAAAACATCCAGGTCAATTAAGCCGCAACAGAGAGTGAACTGCCGTTGCAAGTCACAGCAATTACGACTGAAAGCACTCCTGCTGACCCACGAAACCGGGCGCGGTGACCAGCAGAGTCCCTTTGCCAAGGTACCGGAGACAGCTGTGCGGACGGACGGTTCCTTGACTGAAAACCAGCAATGGACCTCACGGAGACCAGCTGCATAGCGCATGATCCAAGTAAGACCAGGGCATGATGTCAGACATAAACAGTGGCTTTATTTTAATTCTATCCACTTTCATTAACAATATCTCTCGTTAATAAATACTAAAGTAAATTCCCTGCTGATTAGGACGAAATTCATTCTTAAACTCCCGCAACTAAACCAAATTATCTGAACGTCATACAATAATTGCTCAGTGAAATTCATCATCATCAAATTGCCTGACTGTGATATGTACTGTTACTTAAACGTGTGAAGTTGTCTGTGATTTTGTATGGTTTTACAGAGGGGGTCAGACTTGACATGTGGAGCTTACGCCTGAAGATTAGAGACTGATTTAGAAACTATTGACTTACCCTAAAATCAATGATATTATAACCTTGTTATAATATCATTCAGTCATAGGTGATGCCCCCAGTATTCGAGGTAAAATTATCCACACGTGATAATTTTAAATATCCTAAAACACATATTATATTCTTCTGGATCCTGCTACACACATTTTAACCATTTTGACATCAAAGTCCATATAAAACACTAGAAAATTCAGGTTTCCCCATTCGTTTCAACAGAGGGCCTCGAAACATGATGTCATCAGTGTGTATTGGTAATATTTAAGTTGTACAAGAAAATAGGAAGACAATGGCTAGCTTTATGAAGGTCCACATGTCCTCTGCGACAGGACAGTCTAGATGTTCCACTGTTTTCAGTGAGAGGCTGGCAGTAAAAGGATGTTTTATCTTTAACGAGGACAAAAAAAGAGGAAAGTAAAAAATGGTTTATTTAAGTTCAGCATCGCCTGGTTTTCAACTTGGTAGGATCCTTTTAAGCTGTTGTCAGAGCCAGAGTTTTCTGTTTTTATATAACACAATGCAAAACCTTCCAATGAGGTAAATTAGTGTATTGTCCATGTGGTTATCATTGAAAAATGACAGTGCCTCATGTCACCTCCTGCAGGCTGGAGATGACATGAGACTTTGATTCTGTGAATATCTTCCTAACTTTACCGGAGTCTCCAGGGGAGGTTTCTGTCCTCCCCATGTTTGACACCTGCATTTGACAGATGTAGCATTCCAGTCAAACTCCCCACCTGTCACTGTTCTCGGAGCGGGTCACAGCCAGCAGGGCTGGGCGCTTGACACCAGAAGCAAGAGCCTGCTCGGTTCGCCTCACCAACTGTAGCCCCCCCCCCCCCCCCCCCCCCCCCCCCCCAAAAAAAAAATTTTTTGCAGAGACAGGGTTTGTGATCAAGAAGTAACTGATCCATAAACTGAAATCCGTAAACTACTTAAACTGAAAAAAAGCATATATCATGAATGATAGTCACATTTTGCGCGACCTGTGTTCACATTTCGGGAGATATTTTTTCACGTCTTGCAATTAACTGCGAATAATTCACAATTTGCAACTGATTCACGTTTTGGGGGTTAACACAGCCCCACTATTACTCTCTGTTTATTTAGAATCCCTGCCGCATAGAATCTCTCCCTCGTATCTTAAGACAAGCTTCCATAAGTCTGCTTTTAAAACAAGAGCGCTCTGAGAGCACAACATCCCCTTCCATCTGCTCCAGTACAATTGCTTGTATTTTGATAACATTTCAGAGTGGTACCAAGTTTCCCGAAATTCTTCCTAAAAATGTGAGGTTAAAATGTGAAGTTAATTTCAGAATGCAGGCACCAACTCATGAACCTGGCAGTATCTAGGTTTGTTAATCAATGGCCATCACTCTGCCAAAATGTGTCAATGTTGTATAGGGCTGCCACAAATGACTACTTGGATTATTTTTGCGATTAGTCGACTAGTCGGATCATACATAATTTCCTAAATTAAGGCCTGCAGCATTTTCCGAGAAACGTCGGGATGAAAACATGAACATTTCCAAATCAGTGACTATTTCTTAGACTTCATTTACATCAATCATTCAGAAATACAAACAGTGTGGTACTTTATAGTAAATCTGTGTCAGGTAGGCAGTTCTCAAAAACTAAATATCCATGCTGGAAGAATACAAGTGAGGGAAGCCACAAGACACAACTATTGAAGAACTTTTGACTTCTGTGAGTGGAGAAACTGGGAATAGTGCAACATTTTTATTTTTATCTTCATTTTACTTATAGTCCCAACTTTTTCTGATTTGTGGTTGTTTCTGTTGCATTTCTGAAATTACAGAACTGCTATAAAGAAAAGTGTCAACATTTTATTGTGTTTTAAAACTTTGTGGAGCAAATGCAAACACCAAACTCTTATAAAGAAGGAAAAAATATACAAACGTGCAGGTAAACTTTGATATAAACTGAACAGATCAATGCAGGCTGATTTGACTCCCCATATTTTTTGTATAAATAAATCCGAATAAAATAAGAGGTAACTCACTTTGAAATAATTAATTAATCAGCTTATAATAACTTTGAAAAATAACAAAAATCAGCAGCTTGTATTTTTATTCCGACTCCAGTTCATTTTAGTGTCATGACGTCATTTTTTTTCTCCTCATCAGTCACGTTTTGTGCTTGAACACTACATTAAGCTTAAGATTGAACAAATAAATACCTTTGGAAAATAACAGCTGTTAAAGTTCAGAGTTCTCATCTGCTTTTTGTGATCTGTGCCTCTGAACATCGTGAATGCGTAATTTTTCCTCAGTTCATTTATATATTCTAATTTTTAAGGATTTAAGGATATTTGACCGTTTATTTCATCTCATGATCTCATAAATTCAGTATACGACGCGCACATGGTGTGAACAGGTCAGTTCCATCAGAAAAACACCGGTAGAGAAAGAGCAGAGAAAAGTAAAGGCAGTTCCATGTGTTTTTTTTTTTTTTACATGTTCACTCGGGTTAAAATCTTCTCTCTCTCCTTCTTCTTTCTCTCTCTGCTCCGCGCTCGCTGTCTCACGTGCACTGATGGTTCTCAGCAGAATGCAACATCTTGTGCCTCTGGTCGCAGTCTGCACGCACGCACGCACACACACACACACACACACACCCCAACAGCTCCTCCTCTAAACTGTGCATTTTAAACGGCTTCGAACAAGACGGCCACTGTTTTAATCGGCCGTCTTATCCAAGTTTGAACATTCAAATGACGCCAGGACGGCTCACTGCCTAAAACTGTGAATTGAGAGAAAAACAAATACTTAAATAAAATAAATGACTCATCGACTACTAAATTAGTTGTCGATGGTTTCATTAGTCGACACTGTCGTGACTAGTCGACTAGTTGTGGCAGCCCTAATGTTGTACAATATTAGAATATACGTACTATCAACCTATAACAAGGATTTGTACCAGTTTACATGAAATTCCAACTAAAAATGTGAGAGGAGTTGATTTCAGAATACAGGCACCCGAGCATGACACTGAGGGAGTCTAGCTTTGCTAATAAAGCGCTCTAACTGTGGTAAAATGAGCCAAACTGGAGGAATATGACATCATCCGCCTTCTGGCCTTTGTCCAGCATGGCATAAATAAAACAAACATCTGAATCTCATATAGACCTATTTCCTTAACACATGTGGATGCTAAAATCCTTGCTAAGGCTTTGGCCCATCGCTTGGAGACTATTCTTCCAACTATAATTTCAGACAAACAAACTGTATTTACTGGCATCAGTTATTCTATAATCCATCCATCCATCCATCCATCCATTTTCTTCCGGTTCATCTGAGGTCGGGACGCGGGGGCAGCAGCTCAAGCAAAGCCGCCCAGACCTCCTGATCCACACACACCTCCCCCAGCTCCTCTGGGGGAACCCCGAGGTGTTCCCAAGCCAGCTGCGAAACGTAGTCCCTCCAGCGTGTCCTGGGTCTTCCCCGGGGGCTCCTCCCGATGAGACATGAGCGGAACACCTGTCCAGCGAGGCGTCCATGGGGCATCCGAAAAAGATGCCCGAGATACCTCAGCTGGCTCCTTTTGATGTGGAGGAGCAGCGGCTCAACTCCGAGCTTCTCCCGAGTGATTATTCTATAATGTCATACCTTATTGAATATCATCTACTCTAAAAACACTACATCCACCTGAGGTGTTGATCTCTGTTGACGCAGAGGAAGCATTTGACATGCTTGAATGGGACTAATACCATATTGGTTAAATTTGGGCTGGGAAATGTATTTATTTCATGATTACGCCTCCTTCATACATCCCCACAAGCTAGTATCTCCACTAATAGCATTCAATCCTGTTTCTTCACTCTGTCCCATGGCACAGGGCAGTGATGTCCTTTATCCACTTAATTGTTTGCATTAGCAATAGACTCCTACCAATATATCTGGCGACCTCTCCCATCTTTATAGGTATATCACGATATGCTGATGATCTACAGTTGTATGTGTCAAATGCAGTTCACTCTACACCCACAATTTTATCCCTTTATCAGAGCTTCAGCTGATTTCTAGTTTACAAAGTCAACATTTCCAAAAGAGAATGCTAACCTGTCAATGCATCAGCATTATGACTTTAGCAACCTGATATCCCCATTTAAAGTAATCATCTCAGGGTTTAAGTACTCAGTACTCAGTACCCTGCTCGTTTGTGACTGCGTCTCAGCCTGTTCCTGTGCCACGCTGACTGATTACATGTGTACCGAAACCAAGCCTGGAATAAAGACCATGATTTCTCCCACACCAAAGTCTGGGGGTTTGCATTGCGGGTCCAGCCGCTCCTGGTGACGGGCTCCCTCCCGTCCTGACAAAAGACCTGTACAGTCATTGTTTGTTTTGTAGCTTTGCAGATCTATCAAGCAAATTTCAACTCCCACCTTCTCATCTGTTCCATTATTTTCAGATTCGACACCACTTAATCTTTGTTTCCACCTTTTCCCTCCTTACACCCAAGTTAACTGTGTGATGAGCTTCTGACTATCAACCTGCTTCAAAAGTCACTCATCTCACAGGTTTAAAATAAACTGTCTTATGACAGTTCACCAGCCACTAAAGTCAAAGCTGACAGAGTATGAACTGGTGTTGACCCTGGAGGAGAACTGGTGGGATGTTGCTCTCAATAAAATCCACATAAGCTCAACTTGTGCTTCTCTCACACTCATACAATTTAAGGTAATATTCAGGATTCTTTTTCCAAACCCTGTTTTTCACAAATTTATGCCACCAAACAGCTGTGATAAAAATCATGCTTGATCCTGCAGTCTTAATCAGATGTTCTTTTCCTGTCCACTACTGTCCAACTTTTGGCAATGCTACTTTGATACCATGTCGAAAATACTCACGATATCTATTAATGCCTCTCCCCGTCCTGCCATATTTGGTTGTCCAGAAGACCACAAGCAATACAGCTCTGTGCAACTGGAGGTTATAGCTTTCACTTCCTTGCTTTCAATCAATCAATCAATCAATCAATCAATTTTATTTATATAGCGCCAAATCACAACAAACAGTTGCCCCAAGGCGCTTTATATTGTAAGGCAAGGCCATACAATAATTACGTAAAAACCCCAACGGTCAAAACGACCCCCTGTGAGCAAGCACATGGCGACAGTGGGAAGGAAAAACTCCCTTTTAACAGGAAGAAACCTCCAGCAGAACCAGGCTCAGGTAGGGGCAGTCTTCTGCTGGGACTGGTTGGGGCTGAGGGAGAGACCCAGGAAAAAGACATGCTGTGGAGGGGAGCAGAGATCAATCACTAATGATTAAATGCAGAGTGGTGCATACAGAGCAAAAAGAGAAAGAAACACTCAGTGCATCATGGGAACCCCCCAGCAGTCTAAGTCTATAGCAGCATAACTAAGGGATGGTTCAGGGTCACCTGATCCAGCCCTAACTATAAGCTTTAGCAAAAAGGAAAGTTTTAAGCCTAATCTTAAAAGTAGAGAGGGTGTCTGTCTCCCTGATCCGAATTGGGAGCTGGTTCCACAGGAGAGGAGCCTGAAAGCTGAAGGCTCTGCCTCCCATTCTACTCTTACAAACCCTAGGAACTACAGGTCAGCCTGCAGTCTGAGAGCGAAGCACTCTATTGGGGTGATATGGTACTATGAGGTCCCTAAGATAAGATGGGACCTGATTATTCAAAACCTTATAAGTAAGAAGAAGAATTTTAAATTCTATTCTAGAATTAACAGGAAGCCAATGAAGAGAGGCCAATATGGGTGAGATATGCTCTCTCCTTCTAGTCCCCGTTAGTACTCTAGCTGCAGCATTTTGAATTAACTGAAGGCTTCTCAGGGAACTTTTAGGACAACCTGATAATAATGAATTACAATAGTCCAGCCTAGAAGAAATAAATGTATGAATTAGTTTTTCAGCATCACTCTGAGACAAGACCTTTCTAATTTTACAGATATTGCGTAAATGCAAAAAAGCAGTCCTACATATTTGTTTAATATGCGCTTTGAATGACATATCCTGATCAAAAATGACTCCAAGATTTCTCACAGTATTACTAGAGGTCAGGGTAATGCCATCCAGAGTAAGGATCTGGTTAGACACCATGTTTCTAAGATTTGTGGGGCCAAGTACAATAACTTCAGTTTTATCTGAGTTTAAAAGCAGGAAATTAGAGGTCATTCATGTCTTTATGTCTGTAAGACAATCCTGCAGTTTAGCTAATTGGTGTGTGTCCTCTGGCTTCATGGATAGATAAAGCTGGGTATCATTTGCGTAACAATGAAAATTTAAGCAATGCCGTCTAATAATACTGCCTAAGGGAAGCATGTATAAAGTGAATAAAATTGGTCCTAGCACAGAACCTTGTGGAACTCCATAATTAACCTTAGTCTGTGAAGAAGATTCCCCATTTACATGAACAAATTGTAATCTATTAGATAAATATGATTCAAACCACCGCAGCACAGTGCCTTTAATACCTATGGCATGCTCTAATCTCTGTAATAAACTTTTATGGTCAACAGTATCAAAAGCAGCACTGAGGTCTAACAGGACAAGCACAGAGATGAGTCCACTGTCTGAGGCCATAAGAAGATCATTTGTAACCTTCACTAATGCTGTTTCTGTACTATGATGAATTCTAAAACCTGACTGAAACTCTTCAAATAGACCATTCCTCTGCAGATGATCAGTTAGCTGTTTTACAACTACCCTTTCAAGAATTTTTGAGAGAAAAGGAAGGTTGGAGATTGGCCTATAATTAGCTAAGATAGCTGGGTCAAGTGATGGCTTTTTAAGTAATGGTTTAATTACTGCCACCTTAAAAGCCTGTGGTACATAGCCAACTAATAAAGATAGATTGATCATATTTAAGATCGAAGCATTAAATAATGGTAGGGCTTCCTTGAGCAGCCTGGTAGGAATGGGGTCTAATAGACATGTTGATGGTTTGGATGAAGTAACTAATGAAAATAACTCAGACAGTCCTTCACACTCCTTCTCCAATGGAAACACACTAAACCACCTTCCACCACTCAGTGGCTCAGGGACATGGTGTTCTTTTAAAAGCTTGAAAAATTAAATATTTAGTGAGTGGTAATTATGAATTTTTTTTTTTTTTCAAAAACTGGCATCATTTTTAATGTTCTTTGACTCTCTTCAGTCTCTATCGGATGATTGATGCACTTCCCCAACCAACACTCCACTTTTTCTTTTTTTTTTAATTTTCTATTTTTAATACTTTTTCTGTATTGATTTTGTTAATTTATTCTTTCTTTATATATATATACACATAATCTATTTTGCTTTGTTTCCCCACTTATTAGGTTTATTTATATTTAGTATGTAAACACCTTAAAAGCTAGAAAATGTAGCTTGTATTTTTTTCTACATTTACGTTGCACAGTATTTTGACACTGTCACTATCAGTGTGTTATTTCTGTTTCAGCTATGGTCCAGTCTGCATCTATTTGTGTATCTTCAATCTGAACACCTGCTATTAGGCATCCCGCTTTTCAAAAAGCTCACTGCTTATAATGGGCAGGTGGTCTTCCTCTCCTCCAGCTATGTGTTTTTGTCAACAAGCAAAATATTCCCACACTTTTTCAACAAATGGCAAAGATCACTGACTGAACAATGTGGACTGATTTGCTTCTAAATCTCATATTGTGAAACAGAACATCGTAGTGGTTTTGGCATGGTTGTAAAGGTACTAAAATATGCTCACATTAGGAATACTGTAAGCAGGAAATTAGTCATGTTCCTCATAAAGAGTAAAATAGTAACCACAAATCAAAAGAGCTGATGAATAGTTTTCTGTAAATCCAACTGAGTAGTTTTCAGTTGTAATAAAGATTTAAGTTTGTGTGTGTGCATCTATACACCAACTTGGCACAGCAGACTGCGGAGGCAGATGATTTCCCTTTGCAGGTCTCTACACTGGACCACCAGCTGGTTGCAGACAGCCTGAGCCTCTTTATTTGGGTCCAGACGGAAGACCACCTACAGAAACAACAAAGACCCCAAAATTAAATAAAAATCTCCAGACAGACTGAACACCACACACACACTATACACACACACATGGAATGTGGAAATGTTGACATCACTGAAATGACTGAATCAAAAGCAAATTTACATGTAACAGGTTAGAGTAGTGGTCCACAAATTGTGAAGTGCATCCCTCAGTACCACTGCAGTGGAGTGTGGATGGGGCGGACAGCTGGAGTGGCTTTAATTGACAATTTTATCCTACCTTTGGCAAACGCCCAATTATCATTATTACTATTTTGCAATCGTTAATCATCCTAGTGTTTGCTTTGTTTGGGCCTCGGCTGCAAATATTGTCAATGCCTCCCTATGAAAATAAACCAGCCACATTCCAAACTGTGTAAGAGAGAGAATGGTGTGGTTAAGGTCCAGACAGTGGCAAGCTGCCTCACAGCAACAAGGTTCTAGGTTCACTTCTGACCGGGTCCTTTCTGTGTTTAGTTTACAGGCTCTTCGTGTGTTTGCGTGGGTTCCCTCCGGCTTCTTCCCACTTCTCAAGACGTGAACTGGTGACTGGTGAATTGACCGTAGGTATGAGTGAGAGTGTGAATGAGTTTTTGTGTCTCTTGTTCATTGACTGTTAGGATAGCATCCTCCCCGCACGTAACCCTTATTTGGAATAAACAGATATAGAAAATGAATGAATATTAACTTGAAAACTGCCATTCGTATCATATTTTAATTAACTGCTCATTAGCTACTTTGACTTTCCACAGTGTCAAAGGAAACTGATCTCCTGAGCTTATAATGGTTGGCACCTTTCACTTCACACTTCATTACTGTGCACCTCACTAAGATGGAAAATATGAGAGTTCCGTGTTACTGAAGAATCATTATCATCCTACAAATATTTACAAAATTCTGAGAGATGTCGGCAGATTCTTTCTTCAGATGTGGTCAGCATTGATCACTCGCATACAGTGCACGTGTGAACCGATAAAGTTTTAATACAACTCCTGCTACATGTTCTATCTATTTGGTAATTAGGGATTTACTTCTTCATTCCTTTGTATTTCTGCCTGTATTTTTCCCACTTACTGGGCATCATGTTTTTCCTCGCAGATGCCAGCATATTTGGTTCATGCTCACATGCACTTATGTCCAGGCAAATGTCTGAGGGCGTGCCTTTACTAGTTAATTAGCCATGGATGATGATATTCTCTGGCCAACATAAAATTAAAGCATGCTCAAGTGTGTTGCCAAATGGGCAAGCAACTTGGGATAAAGGGCCGTGATACTTAGGATTCGTTGAACACAGCTCATGTAAAAGACCTCAAGGCTCCTGATATGGGTTATGTAGATGGTCTAAACCTCACAGCCACAGACCACGGTGGAGATGCTGTTGGCTTTATAGACTGAGACCTTTGCGGATATATTGATGCCATGATTGAGAAATACATGGTGTGAGAGGTAGCCAAAGGCACTAGAGGCTTCAGGATCCTGTGATGTACCCCATCATCAATGCTACAGGTCTCAGTCTGGACATTGCCATGGTAGACAAAGCAGCTAAGAAGGTCTATGTCTATGTCACAATGTATGATTTTTTTAAATAATTTATTTGTATGTCACTGTTGCAAATTAATATTTGGTACAGTAGCCTTTGTTTGCAATTTCAGAGGTCAAACGTTTCCTGTAGTTTTTCACCAGGTTTGCACACACTGCAAGCAGGGATTTAGGTCCACTCCTCCATACAGATCTTCTCCAAATCTTACAGGTTTGGAGTTTCAGCTCCCTCCAAAGATTTTCTATTGAGTTCAGGTCTGGAGACTGGCCAGGCCACTCCAGGACCTTGAAATGCTTCTTATGGAGTCTCTCCTTAGCTGCCCTGGCTGTGTGTTTGGGGTCATTGTCATGCTGGAAGACCCAGCCATGACCCATCTTCAATGCTCTTACTGAGGGAAGGAGGTTGTTTGCCAAAATCTCACAATACATCCATCCATCCTTCCTTCAATGGTGCAGTTGTCCTGTCCCCTTTGCAGAAGAGCACCCCCACAGTATGGTGTTTCCATCTTCATGCATCACGGTTGGGATGGTTTTCTTGGGGTTGTTCTCATCCTCTAAACATGGTAAGTGGAGTTGTGACTGTGGTCCCAGCTCTCTTCAGGACATTGACCAGGTCGTCCTGTTTAGTTCTGAGCTTTCTCAGAACTACACAGAATCATCCTTACCCCACAAAGTGAGATCTTGCATGGAATCCCAGACCGAGGGAGATTGACAGTCATCATGTGTTTCTTCCACTTTCTAATAAATAATCATAACAGTTGTTGTCTTCTATCAAGCTGCTTGCCTGTTGTCCTGTAGTCCATCCCAGCCTTGTGCAGGTCTCCAGTTTTGTCCCTGGAGTCCTTAGACAGCTCTTTGGTCTTGGCTATGGTGGACAGGTTGGAGTGTGATTGATTGAGTGTGTGAACAGGTGTCTTTTTTACAGGTAACAAGTTCAAACAGGTGCAATTAATACAGGTAAAGAGTGCAGAATAAGAGGGCTTCTTAAAGAAAAATTAACAGGTCTGTGTGAGCCAGAATTCTTGCTGGTTGGTAGGTGTTCAAATACTTATTTGCAGCAGTAACATACAAATAAATTATAAAAAAAAAATCATACATTATGATTTCTGGATTTTTTTTTTTAGATTATGTCTCTCACAGTGGACATGCACCTAAGATGAAAATGTCAGACCTCTCCATGATTTCTAAGTGGGAGAACTTGCAAAATCGCAGGGTGTTCAAATAATTATTTTCGTCACTGTATATATATATGGTGGGCACAGTTCTGCTAACCACTAATTATTGAAGATAATGTTTTCATTCTCAGATTAGCTTTTCAGATAACTTTGAAAACCATCATCGGACCAATTATCTTCCGATAAATTTTGGTCCGATAATTTTTAAATGGCTAACATTTTTGCAGGTGAAGTAAATAAAGCTTTAACAGATAAAAACCTTTGTTAAATCTGATAAAGTTTTTACCGCTTACCTGTTTTGTAGCAGATAAACAGCTCTGTTCTCTGTAAACAGAGAAGAACTGGTTTAGGGAGAAACCGCTCTATCCTCTGCAGTCAGAGGCGAACTGGTCACAAGATCATTGCTCCTGACACCATACTAATTCACTGGCAATATCACCCAAGTCATCCAGAGGCATACAGTTTTAACTTATGGTTAAAATTTTAACCAAACTAATTTCGGACATATGTTATTTAAATTACCATCACTTCTGAAGTTTTATAACATGAAAATATCAGCAGTGATGCCGGTTACTCTAATCTGACCACTTTTTTTTTAGTAACGAGTAATCTAACACGTTAATCTTTCCAAAACAGTAATCAGATTAAAGTTACTTCTCCAAGTCACTGTGCGTTACTATTATTTTTGCATCGTGGGTCGATAGCAGCATTAAACTTGGTCCGTGGGCAGGGTGTCGGAGTTCAACTAAACTGCCCACTTTAAGCGAGCTGTGAGCTTTTCATCCACGGTTTTTTGCAGCAGCTACAACTCGTCCTCACCTTAAAGGCAACAACAGCACACGTGCACTGAGCTTTACAAAGACACTTTTATGCTTTTTTCTCCTTTATTCTGAGCTGAGCCGCTCAGTATCTGCTGCTAAAAACAGCTGATACTCCGTGATGCGTCAACAACTAACAATATTTTCCACTCAAATGCACCTAAACTCTCTTTCTTGATGATGTGAAAACGCAATAAAACTTTCTTACCTGTAAATCTGGTCATGTTTTCTGCATAAATAAATGTTATCCATTCTTTGTGCTCAAACGCCAAAGCAGGGGCGAATCCAGATGGAATGGTGGCGTGGGGCAGGGATGTGCTCCCACCCCCACAACACCCCTAGATGAAGCCGTTTTTTACTACAACTACTAATACTACTTATAATAATAATAATTTCGACAAGTAAAATGTTTAGAGAGAATTTAAAATGTTAGAAAGAATTTAATAGTTACATTTATAAACAATGTAGGTTAGAAATTGCAAGTTTTACTGTTACAGTGCTGTCAACAGTTAAATATGAGGTCAAGAAAGAGGTCTTTATTTTACTTTTTATAAAACAAGTATTTATTTTCATTGAAGTCAAGAAAAGGTGACTATAAAGTGAGTTTTGGCAAAACAAGTATCGTTGTCATGTTGAGGTGGCAGAGGGTTGTTGTCGGCAGCTGGAGAAAGTAACTAAAAGTAACTAGTAATCTAACTTAGTTACTTTTCCAAATGAGTAATCAGTAAAGTAACTAAGTTACTTTTTCAAGGAGTAATCAGTAATCAGTAATTGGATTACTTTATCAAAGTAACTGTGGCAACACTGAATATCAGGTATATGTGTTAGCTTTAAAGTACTGCAGGAATTTTGAAGGTTTTAGTGTGGACATGCTCTGCTGCCCAGTGCATTATGGGTACAATCACAACAGCAGAAATTAATTTCAGACGCTCTAATCAGGCTCCACACGGACAACAGCATTAAACTCTTTGTATACTGTGCCTAAAACTCAAATATATTCTCTGGGTTTACAGACACTGTTACTTGTTATTGTGTTTGTTTTAAATGTCAGAAGAAGCTCAGGTTGCTTTTCCAATATTTTCCTATTTGCTCTACGGTCTCCCCTGCCATCTACTGGCCATGTTCATGGCAGTATTCCCCCTAATTTGAGATATCCCATAAATTATAATTCTTTGGGCGCCTGAGAGTTGTTGCAGCCTCTTACTGTAGCTAAAGAAACAAAAGTATACATTTTGGTTGTATAATGTTCATTTACAATTGTCGTTGTGGATTTTGTTGTTTAAAAAAAACTGGTACGCAAAGAATTATGGGTAAGGGGCTGAGCATCTGGGTGCCAGTAGATGGCAGTCTTCTATGCATTTTGACCCCAGTTACATCAGGAGGTTTTCAAATCACAACTTGACTTAGTTGGCTTTTGCAAATGGCTTATTATTATTTACTTATTTTTTTTATTTTTACATATAAATAAATGGCATATTTTACAAAAGCACATTTAAATACCAACACACACATCATGTCACATTAACGTGTTGGTATTTACATAGAATGAATGAGTCAACCAATCAGTGTTAGTATATATATATATATATATATATATATATATATATATATATATACTTAACAAAAATATAAACGCAACACTTTTGGTTTTGCTCCCATTTTGTATGAGATGAACTCAAAGATCTAAAACTTTTTCCACATACACAATATCACCATTTCCCTCAAATATTGTTCACAAACCAGTCTAACTCTGTGATAGTGAGCACTTCTCCTTTGCTGAGATAATCCATCCCACCTCACAGGTGTGCCATATCAAGATGCTGATTAGACACCATGATTAGTGCACAGGTGTGCCTTAGACTGTCCACAATAAAAGGCCACTCTGAAAGGTGCAGTTTTGTCACACAGCACAATGCCACAGATGTCGCAAGTTTTGAGGGAGCGTGCAATTGGCATGCTGACAGCAGGAATGTCAACCAGAGCTGTTGCTCGTGTATTGAATGTTCATTTCTCTACTATAAGCTGTCTCCAAAGGCGTTTCAGAGAATTTGGCAGTACATCCAACCAGCCTCACAACCACAGACCACGTGTAACCACACCAGCCCAGGACCTCCACATCCAGCATGTTCACCTCCAAGATCGTCTGAAACCAGCCACTCGGACAGCTGCTGAAACAATCGGTTTGCATAACCAAAGAATTTCTGCACAAACTGTCAGAAACCGTCTCAGGGAAGCTCATCTGCATGCTTGTCGTCCTCATCGGGGTCTCGACCTGACTCCAGTTCGTCGTTGTAACCGACTTGAGTGAGCAAATGTGGATGAGCGGTTGTCTGATGTCAATGTTGTGGATCGAGTGACCCATGGTGGCGGTGGGGATATGGTATGGGCAGGCGTCTGTTATGGACGAAGAACACAGGTGCATTTTATTGATGGCATTTTGAATGCGCAGAGATACCGTGACGAGATCCTGAGGCCCATTGTTGTGCCATACATCCAAGAACATCACCTCATGTTGCAGCAGGATAATGCACAGTCCCATGTTGCAAGGATCTGTACACAATTCTTTGAAGCTGAAAATGTCCCAGTTCTTGCATGGCCGGCATACTCACCGGACATGTCACCCATTGAGCATGTTTGGGATGCTCTGGACCGGCGTATACGACAGCGTGTACCAGTTCCTGCCAATATCCAGCAACTTCGCACAGCCACTGAAGAGGAGTGGACCAACATTCCACAGGCCACAATTGACAACCTGATCAACTCTATGCGAAGGAGATGTGTTGCACTGCATGAGGCAAATGGTGGTCACACCAGATACTGACTGGTATCCCCCCCAATAAAACAAAACTGCACCTTTCAGAGTGGCCTTTTATTGTGGACAGTCTAAGGCACACCTGTGCACTAATCATGGTGTCTAATCAGCATCTTGATATGGCACACCTGTGAGGTGGGATGGATTATCTCAGCAAAGGAGAAGTGCTCACTATCACAGATTTAGACTGGTTTGTGAACAATATTTGAGGGAAATGGTGATATTGTGTATGTGGAAAAAGTTTTAGATCTTTGAGTTCATCTCATACAAAATGGGAGCAAAACCAAAAGTGTTGCGTTTATATTTTTGTTGAGTGAACTGGGGCACTGACCTGGACCTGCTGGGGGCCTAATGTGGCCCATAGACCACAGTTTTTTTGATGTTGTCCCCAGATGCCATTCTCGTGCCTTCTGTATGCAAATGATGCTGCCTTCATCAGTCATTCAGCTGCTGGCCTCCAAAGGGTCCAGGGGGCCCAGCCTCCAGAAGCTCCTGGAGATCGGAGCATTTTTGAGTGATTTTGAAGGCAATCCTGTTTATTATCCAGATTATGATTTCCACCAGTTTGAAGGTACTCATTTCTACAGTTTTCAGGCAATATGTTTTGTAATGTAGGTGGGTACTAAGACTTACTGATGAGATACAGTGAATGAATGAATGATTTCTCCCCTCATGAGAGATTATCAAGTACAGTAAAAAGTGTCTCGCCCTTGATCATCAGCAGAGACTGTGTGGAGAGGGTGGCTGACTCCTGCTTCCTAGGAGTCAACAAAACTCCCAGGATGAAAAAACTCATCCCAATAGTGCTTTTATCATCCTTGTGGACTTTAATCACTGTAATCTCTGGAATACATGCCGAACCTGCAACAGTTTGTGAATTTTCCGACACACTTGACCACTGCTACTGTAACATCAGAAATGCATACAAAGCCGAGCGCAAACCCCACTTCAGCAAATCCGATCATCTGGCAATCCTGCTGAAACCTGCTTAAATAAAATGGCTGAAAGCTGACCCAGTCATAATCAGAACCACCAACACCTGGTCTGACGAAGGCAAATCTGGAGAGCTGTTTAGAGCTAACAGATATGACAGTATTCAAAGAAGCTACATCCTGTATACATGACTACACAGAGACAGTTAGCGATCACATTAGGTGGTGCACGTCCATCTATGTCCCCTCCAGAACTGTCTGTGTTTTCCCAAATCACAAACCATGGATTAACACAGATGTCCGCAAGAAAATCAGTAGTCATCAATCAATCAATCAATTTTATTTATATAGCGCCAAATCACAACAGTTGCCCCAAGGCGCTTTATATTGTAAGGCAAGGCCATACAATAATTACGTAAAAACCCCAACGGTCAAAACGACCCCCTGTGAGCAAGCACTTGGCGACAGTGGGAAGGAAAAACTCCCTTTTAACAGGAAGAAACCTCCAGCAGAACCAGGCTCAGGGAGGGGCAGTCTTCGCTGGGACTGGTTGGGGCTGAGGGAGAGAACCAGGAAAAAGACATGCTGTGTCTTTTTGTGGCTTACAAGTCAGGAGACAGTGAAAAATATAAGTGGGCCTGTTATAACCTCCATAAAACCATCAGAGCAGCTAAAACGGCGTATTCCCAAAAACGTGAAGGCTTCTACCTAGACAACAACACGCAGAATATGTGGCAGGGAATCCAATGAGTCACTAACTGCAGGAGAAACCTGGAGATGGAGGCCAGAGACAGCACCCTCCCAGACAGGTTTTATGCCATATTTGACAGATTTAACACAGACATGCCCATATAACTTCCCAGTAATCCCAACGACTCTGTCATTCAGGTGTCATGAACTCAGGTCCCAAGGGCTTTGAAACAGGTGAACCCTCAGAAAGCAGCAGGTCCAGATGGTGTCTCACCGAGAGTCCTAAAGGCCTGTGCAGAACAACTGGCAGGTCTGTACAGAGATATCTTCAATGCCTCTCTTGCACAGTCAACAGTCCCACTTATCTTCAAATCCTCCACCATCATTCCCGTACCTAAGAAACCATATGCATCCACCCTGGATGTCTTCAGACCAATGGCACTCACATCAGTCGCCATGAAATGTATTGAAAAGCTGGTGCTTAATCATCTCAACTCCATAGTGCCGGAAACTGCTGACCCTCTTCAATTTGCCTATTGTCTAAACAGATCAGTGGACGATGTGGTAGCCATAGCCCTCCACCACACCCTCCAACATTTGGACCACAGCGGTAACTATGTCAGGATGCTCTTCTTCAACTACAACTCTGCCTTCAATGCTATCCACCCAAAAAAGCTGCCTGGAAAACTGTCCAATCTGGGGGTCGCGACCGCCACCTGCAACTGGGTTCTGGATTTCCTCACGGACAGAACGCAGGTTGCACGGGATGAGAGGAATGGTTTCCGTTGAGCTCACAATCAGTACCGGATCACCTCAGGGCTGCTGCCTCTGCTCCAAACTCTTCACCCTATACACTCACGTCTGTGTATCCAACATGCACAGCACAGTTGTCATTAAATATGCTGATGACATGACCATCCTGGGCCTCATCAAGAGTGCAGATGAGACTGGGTATAGGGCGATGATCGGACAGCACACATGCCTACGGAGAGGAAAACGACCTCATCCTCAATGTGGGAAGGGCAACAGAAATAATCCCTGAATCAGGAAGAAAGCCCCTCAACTGCACCCCATCACCATTAGGGGCACTTTATTTAATTTGGTAAAAGATGCAATGTTCCATCTTCCATCTCATGAAATATTCGTACCAATGAACTCATACACATTCATTATTTGTCTAAAAACTGCTGCTGTCTATTCCCATTAACAGGATACTTTGTAATTCTTTTTTCAGGTGCTTTTATACTGTTATACCTTTAATACGTTTCTGCATTTATATTTGTTTACTCACAAGCTCTGCACAAGAATTCCAATGTACCTAAACCTTGCGTGCAAATAAAGTTGCTATCTCTATCTCCACATTGAGGAGAGGACCTGACCCGGAGTGTCAACACCTTAGAGCTCTTGAAAAAGCCCCAGCAGAGACTGTACTTCCTGAGGGTAGTTAGGAAAAATAACATCACACAGAGACTGTTGGTGTCTTTTAATCTGTGCTCTACTGAGAGCATGATGTCCTACTGTATTTGTGTGTGATAAACCAGCTGTACAGTGGCTCAGAGAAAAATGCTCCAGAGGGTCATTAACGTGGCCCAAAAGATCGTTGGCTGCCCTCTTCCCACAATTGAAATTCATAGTTCCAGCTGTCTTCTAAAAATCTGTAACATCATAAAGGACAGTTCTCAGTGCTCTGTTTGAACTTTTACCCTCAGGCAGATGCTACAGATCAATTAAACCAAGAACAAGCACATCTAAGAACAGTTTTTATCCATCAGCAACAACTAAACTCAATGCAGCCAGAATGTAAAGGGAAATGCAATAATGGCAACTGTGCAATCAAATCAAATCAATTTTATTTATATAGCGCCAAATCACAACAAACAGTTGCCCCAAGGCGCTTTATATTGTAAGGCAAAGCCATACAATAATTAAGGAAAAACCCCAACGGTCAAAACGACCCCCAGTGAGCAAGCACTTGGCAACAGTGGGAAGGAAAAACTCCTTTTTAACAGGAAGAAACCTCCAGCAGAACCAGGCTCAGGGAGGGGCAGTCTTCTGCTGGGACTGGTTGGGGCTGAAGGAGAGAACCAGGAAAAAGACATGCTGTGGAGGGGAGCAGAGATCAATCACTAGTGATTAAATGCAGAGAGGTGCATACAGAGCAAAAAGAGAAAGAAACACTCAGTGCATCATGGGAACCCCCCAGCAGTCTAAGTCTATAGCAGCATAACTAAGGGATGGTTCAGGGTCACCTGATCCAGCCCTAACTATAAGCTTTAGCAAAAAGGAAAGTTTTAAGCCTAATCTTAAAAGTAGAGAGGGTGTCTGTCTCCCTGATCCGAATTGGGAGCTGGTTCCAGAGGAGAGGAGCCTGAAAGCTGAAGGCTCTGCTTCCCATTCTACTCTTACAAACCCTAGGAACTACAAGTAAGCCTGCAGTCTGAGAGCGAAGCGCTCTATTGGGGTGATATGGTATTATGAGGTCCCTAAGATAAGATGGGACCTGATTATTCAAAACCTTATAAGTAAGAAGAAGAATTTTAAATTCTATTCTAGAATTAACAGGAAGCCAATGAAGAGAGGCCAATATGGGTGAGATATGCTCTCTCCTTCTAGTCCCTGTCAGTACTCTAGCTGCAGCATTTTGAATTAACTGAAGGCTTTTCAGGGAACTTTTAGGACAACCTGATAATAATGAATTACAATAGTCCAGCCTAGAGGAAATAAAAGCATGAATTAGTTTTTCAGCATCACTCTGAGACAAGACCTTTCTCATTTTAGAGATATTGAGCAAATGCAAAAAAGCAGTCCTACATATTTGTTTAATATGCGCATTGAATGACATATCCTGATCAAAAATGACTCCAAGATTTCTCACAGTATTACTAGAGGTCAGGGTAATGCCATCCAGAGTAAGGATCTGGTTAGACACCATGTTTCTAAGATTTGTGGGGCCAAGTACAACAACTTCAGTTTTATCTGAATTTAAAAGCAGGAAATTAGAGGTCATCCATGTCTTTATGTCTGTAAGACAATCTTGTAGTTTAGCTAACTGGTGTGTGTCCTCTGGCTTCATGGATAGATAAAGCTGGGTATCATCTGCGTAACAATGAAAATTTAAGCAATGCTGTCTAATAATACTGCCTAAGGGAAGCATGTATAAAGTGAATAAAATTGGTCCTAGCACAGAACCTTGTGGAACTCCATAATTAACCTTAGTCTGTGAAGAAGATTCCCAATTTACATGAACAAATTATAATCTATTATATAAATATGATTCAAACCACCGCAGCGCAGTACCTTTAATACCTATGGCATGCTCTAATCTCTGTGATAAAATTTTATGGTCAACAGTATCAAAAGCTGCACTGAGGTCTAACAGGACACTGTCTGAGGCCATAAGAAGATCATTTGTAACCTTCACTAATGCTCTTTCTATATTATGATGAATTCTAAACCCTGACTGAAACTCTTCAAATAGACCACCATGCAGATGATCAGTTAGCTGTTTTACAACTACCCTTTCAAGAATTTTTGAGAGAAAAGGAAGGTTGGAGATTGGCCTATAATTAGCTAAGATAGCTGGCTCAAGTGATGGCTTTTTAAGTAATGGTTTAATTACTGCCACCTTAAAAGCCTGTGGTACATAGCCAACTAATAAAGATAGATTGATCATATTTAAGATCGAAGCATTAATTAATGGTAGGGCTTCCTTGAGCAGCCTGGTAGGAATGGGGTCTAATAGACATGTTGATGGTTTGGAGGAAGTAACTAATGAAAATAACTCAGACAGAACAATCGGAGAGAAAGAGTCTAACCAAATACCGGCATCACTAAAGCAGCCAAAGAGAACGATATGTCTTTGGGATGGTTATGAGTAATTTTTTTCTCTAATAGTTAAAATTTTATTTGCAAAGAAAGTTATGAAGTCATTACTAGTTAAAGTTAAAGGAATACTCGGCTCAATAGAGCTCTGACTCTTTGTCAGCCTGGCTACAGTGCTGAAAAGAAACCTGGGGTTGTTCTTATTTTCTTCAATTAGTGATGAGTAGTAAGATGTCCTAGCTTTACAGAGGGCTTTTTTATAGAGCAACACACTCTTTTTCCAGGCTAAGTGAAGATCTTCTAAATTAGTGAGATGCCATTACCTCTCCAATTACGGGTTATCTGCTTTAAGCTGCGAGTTTGTGAGTTATACCACGGAGTCAGGCACTTCTAATTTAAGGCACTCTTTTTCAGAGGAGCTACAGCATCCAAAGTTGTCCTCAATGAGGATATAAAACTATTGACGAGATAATCTATCTCACTCACAGAGTTTAGGTAGCTACTCTGCCCTGTGTTGGTATATGGCATTGGAGAACATAAAGAAGGAATCATATCCTTAAACCTAGTTACAGCGCTTTCTGAAAGACTTCTACTGTAATGAAACTCATTCCCCACTGCTGGGTAGTCCATCAGAGTAAATGTAAATGTTATTAAGAAATGATCAGACAGAAGGGGGTTTTCAGGGAATACTGTTAAGTCTTCAATTTCCATACCATAAGTCAGAACAAGATCTAAGGTATGATTAAAGTGGTGGGTGGACTCATTTACATTATGAGCAAAGCCAATCGAGTCTAACAATAGATTAAATGCAGTGTTGAGGCTGTCATTCTCAGCATCTGTGTGGATGTTAAAATCGCCCACTATAATTATCTTATCTGAGCTAAGCACTAAGTCAGACAAAAGGTCCGAAAATTCACAGAGAAACTCACAGTAACGACCAGGTGGACAATAGATAACAACAAATAAAACTGGTTTTTGGGACTTCCAATTTGGATGGACAAGACTAAGAGTCAAGCTTTCAAATGAATTAAAGCTCTGTCTGGGTTTTTGATTAATTAATAAGCTGGAGTGGAAGATTGCTGCTAATCCTCCGCCTCAGCCCGTGCTACAAGTGTTCTGGCAGTTAGTGTGACTCGGGGGTGTTGACTCATTTAAACTAACATATTCATCCTGCTGTAACCAGGTTTCTGTAAGGCAGAATAAATCAATATGTTGATCAATTATTATATCATTTACTAACAGGGACTTAGAAGAGAGAGATCTAATGTTTAATAGACCACATTTAACTGTTTTAGTCTGTGGTGCAGTTGAAGGTGCTATATTACCTTTTCTTTTTGAATTTTTATGCTTAAATAGATTTTTGCTGGTTATTGGTAGTCTGGGAGCAGGCACCGTCTCTACGGGGATGGGGTAATGAGGGGATGGCAGGGGGAGAGAAACTGCACAGAGGTGTGTAAGACTACAACTCTGCTTCCTGGTCCCAACCCTGGATAGTCACGGTTTGGAGGATTTAAGAAAACTGGCCAGATTTCTAGAAATGAGAGCTGCTCAATCAAAAGTGGGATGGATGCTGTCTCTCCTAACAAGACCAGGTTTTCCCCAGAAGCTTTGCCAATTATCTATGAAGCCAACCTCATTTTTTGGACACCACTCAGACAGCCAGCAATTCAGGGAGAACATGCGGCTAAACATGTCACTCCCGGTCCTTGGTATCATCTGCGTATCAAAGCTGGGTATCATCTGCGTAACAGTGAAAATTTAAGCAATGCTGTCTAATAATACTGCCTAAGGGAAGCATGTATAAAGTGAATAAAATTGGTCCTAGCACAGAACCTTGTGGAACTCCATAATTAACCTTAGTCTGTGAAGAAGATTCCCCATTTACATGAACAAATTGTAATCTATTAGATAAATATGATTCAAACCACCGCAGCGCAGTGCCTTTAATACCTATGGCATGCTCTAATCTCTGTGATAAAATTTTATGGTCAACAGTATCAAAAGCAGCACTGAGGTCTAACAGGACACTGTCTGAGGCCATAAGAAGATCATTTGTAACCTTCACTAATGTTGTTTCTATACTATGATGAATTCTAAACCCTGACTGAAACTCTTCAAATAGACCATTCCTCTGCAGATGATCAGTTAGCTGTTTTACAACTACCCTTTCAAGAATTTTTGAGGGAAAAGGAAGGTTGGAGATTGGCCTATAATTAGCTAAGATAGCTGGGTCAAGTGATGGCTAAACATGTCACTCCCGGTCCGACTGGGGAGGGGCCCAGAGAAAACTACAGAGTCTGACATTGTTTTTGCAAAGTTACACACCGATTCAATGTTAATTTTAGTGACCTCCGATTGGCGTAACCGGGTGTCATTACTGCTGATGTGAATTACAATCTTACCAAATTTACGCTTAGCCTTAGCCAGCAGTTTCAAATTTCCTTCAGTGTCGCCTGCTCTGGCCCCCGGAAGACAATTACTATGGTTGCTGGTGTCGCTAACTTCACATTTCTCAAAACAGAGTCGCCAATAACCAGAGTTTGTTCCTCGGCGGGTGTGTCGCCGAGTGGGGAAAAACGGTTAGCGATGTGAACGGGTTGGCGGTGTACCAGGGGGCTTCTTTTTAGAACTACGCTTCCTCCTCACAGTCACCCAGTCGGCCTGCTTTCCCGGCTGCTCGGGATCCGCCGGAGGGGAACTAACGGCGGCTAAGCTACCTTGGTCCGCACCGACTACAGGGGCCTGGCTAGCTGTAGGATTTTCCAAGGTGCGGAGCCGAGTCTCCAATTCGCCCAGCCTGGCCTCCAAAGCTACGAATAAGCTACACTTATTACAAGTACCATTACTGCTAAAGGAGGCCACGGAATAACTAAACATTTCACACCCAGAGCAGAAAAGTGCGGGAGAGACAGGAGACGCCGCCATGCTAAACCGGCTAAGAGCTAGTAGCTGCGTTAAGCTAGCGGATTCCTAAAAACACACAAAGTGAATAATGTGTAAATAATTTAGAGGTGATTCAGCAGAGGGAGTGCTTTAGTTAAGGCACGTGAAGATTACACTGTGAAACAAATCGTTATCTAGTTAACTAGATCAATCTAACTGCGCAGATTAAACAGCTAACAGATACAGCAAAACACCGCTGTGCTCCGGAACAGGAAGTGATACAATACCGCAGTGAGAGCCAACCACCAGTAGAGGCGTCCAATCATACTGATTGGACGCCTCTACTGGTGGCCTCTACAGGCCTCTACAGTGCAATCACTATGAAAATATGTATATGGGTTTGCGCTTATATCGAATTGCTTTTTTCTATTTTATATTACTTATTTATTTATACGTTTATGCACTGACCAGACGGCTTTTCTAATTTTGTTGTACTTGTGACAATGACAATAAAGGATATTCATTCATTAAGACTGGTCCATCTTTCTCTTATTTATTGGAAGCACTTCACTAAACATTCCTCTCTCATTTCTTTTCCTGGATATTTACATATCAGTGCAGACAATCAGCATCAGTTAAGACTGCAGAAATGCAAGTTTTTCAAAAATTTTATTCAGTGCGACTGTCTTTGGGAGCGATGAGAACGGACAGGATTAGGAAAGAACACTTCAGAGGGACAGCTCATGTTGGACGGTTTGGAGACAAAGTCAGAGAGGCGAGATTTAAACCCCTGTCACAACTTGACGATTTAGCCAGCGTATAATATTTTCGACGTATGCCAGCATATGGCTGATATGTCCCGCATACGTGGACCGTAAGTTGTGGGTACGTTATGCGATTGTTGACACATGTTTCTTCCAAGTAACTCATAAGTCGAAATACGTCTACTGATGCTGTCCATTGACTGGTTCAAAGCTGCAGTCGTCATGCAGTTCAGACTGTTACAAACATTAAAACCATTCACACATGGAGTAAATATAAAGTATTAATCTTACGTGTTTGTTTCAGTCAGATTCATCATCACAGCCTGACGAAAACTTATCCACATCTTGATTTTGGAAAACGATGTCTGAAAATACTTTAGTTCCTTGTTGTTGCTGATGCAGGGGTCGTGGGCAAGTGGTTATTGCACTTGGTTTCAGTGAGGAAGGGTCCCGGTTCAAATCCCACGTCATGCAATGTGGAGTTGTGTCAGGAAGGGCATCCAGCCTGAGTTCAAACAAGAGAGCAGCCGAAGGGACTCACTTTCTTGATGCTGCTGATAAAACATAGCATTTTTAAAGAAGTCCCTCTGTGTTTGTGAAAACCATTTGGAAGATTCAGACGGCTTTCAGTGGCTTTTCAGTCGAGTGAGTATCCGAGAAATTGTGTAACAGCTGGGCATGTCACAACTTGTCATGTGAGACTTCCAACACGGACGTGCATTTTGTTGTGCGCCATTGCGGCTCCATGCCGACGCACAAATTACTTCGCATGTCTTTCATTACAAAATCTCCTCTAACAGTGGAATGTGCCACAAAAGTGCTGATGTACACCTCTTCTGCAATTTCTCTGGTAGTCAGACGACGTCCCGGATCAACACAGCCTTCACTTTGGAAATGATCTGGTCGTTTCAGCCTGTTGATGGCCGCTCGGAGCGCGGCGCGCCCTCCGCCGCTGTGGGCCGTCTTTAATCCGGTTGTAATGCTCCTTAATCTGTGTGACGACGAGAGTATCCTCACCGAAAGCCGTCTGAATCTTCTGAATGGTTTCCACCTGGCTGTCTCTCACAGTTTGTGGAAACATTTGATTCAGCGCTGCTCCAATCGCTCAGCCATTTCCCTGACAATGAAAATCCGACGAGGGGGGTGGACCAGTGCTCACTCAAAGCCTGCCCACAGGCGAATGATGCAACCGTCAGGCGTGAAAAAACTCATGCATGCGCAGGAAGGTTCAAGTTTGGCTGATGCAAGCGCACATGATTCAAATCCATATAGTTTTTAAAAAAAATAAAAAGGTCGGATAGTTTTCTAACAGACCTCGTATAGCAGTGTATTCATATTAAGTGATTAAAAAAAGTTCATCAGTGTTTCCTCATTCCTGGAGTAATCCACACAGTTCCTTCAGATTCACATTTTAAATATAATCGCAAGCAGAGTCGCTTCAGTACAAGTGTCTCAGATACTATGAATAATACTATATGTATCCATTTACCCGAGATGCATAATACAAGTTACTGTGAAGATTGTTTCCTTTTTTGGGCCAAATCCCTTTGAAGACGCTCCTGGGCTTTCTTACTTTGCTGGATTTTTATTTACTTTCTTTTTGCTTTTACTTACTCTCTGTCCATCACAAGGCTTTTCCTGGCACCTCTAGCTTACAGAGAGATTCTCTTAAACTCAAGTGTGTTGCCTCCAACACAATGCCTCATTCAAGCTAAGTGAACTTAAAATGATTCTTAATAGCTCTGTAGATTAGGGGTCGATGAAATAGATTTTAAAGGGTCGATACAGATTATTTGCATGGTTTGGAGGCTGATATATATATATTTCAGGCCGATATTTGCCTGCAGTAAAATGTGTCAAAATTTAGTATAATACACTCTTAACACTAATTTTTCTTTAAATGTTTTGCAGCATATCTTTAACAAATAAAGTTGAACGAAAGAACACATAAATACAACTCACAGCTCCAGCATGCACACTGCTATAGTCTTCTATGCCAGTTTGTCGGACAGCAGCCTTCAGCATTGACAGGCTGAACTTGTGATGTCTAACAAATCGAGTAGTGCTGTGGGCGGGGCTTCTCCACAAATCAGAATGCAGCAATTCATATTTTAAGAGTGGTATGGGCTAATGGCCCCTCAGTGCCTCAATTCTGGGGGCATTCACTCCATATGATGGGTGAGGTTGAACCAATGAAACCATGAATGTAACTTTTTTTTCCTGGAGTTTCACTCATGGTTCCATTTCTAAACCAAACTAATTCCAGACAGTTTATAAGCATTAACGGCAACTCTGTCAATTTTACAAAGTGAGAATATTGCACATATCTTTTAAAGTAATGTGCTAATTCTGAAGGTTGGAGCATTAACCGACACACACGCCAAAAGGCATTATGGGAAATGAGTCACATCTCCCCCCCCCCCCGTCAAAATGCATAGAACACTGCCATCTCCTGGATGGTACTGTGAATAGTGACCAACATATTTGTGAATCTCAAATGCAGTTTTACGCTCAGAATGTCTCAATATTGCCTGTGAGCAATGAGATGAATGCGTGTGATCAGTCATCCACAAATCCTGAATCACACTTCACAAACAGAATTTTCAATTTTGCAAATGTCTTTTTTTTACAAATGAAAAAAATGACATTTACAAATATGCATTTATTTGTAAAAACCAACACACAAGTTACAAATAGGAAATTTGAGTGTGCAAATCAAGGACTATTTGTAGATCAAGGTTGTGCATTTGCTGGTATTAATGAGACAAATTTAACTCCACAGATAAGTGTCTTTTCAATTAAAAAATAAAGATTTGCATGTACACACTGTCTTTAAAGCAGACACACTGCTGATTGTTGCTGATTAGACTGTGCGCCAGAGGGGTTGGTCGTTACCGAAAAAGTGGCAAATGCTATCATACCTTTTCTGAAAGCCTGAAATCTCAGCTTTTCAATGATATATGATGGCCATCTTAGAAGAGCAGTTGTTACAAGTTATCACATGTAATGTAAACTAAGGTTGAGAAAATTTTTGTGGATGAACCAAAGCAGAATAGTGAGATAGCTGAAAATCTAAAAATGTTATAACAACAAATGAGACATGGTTTCCTATGTTCTGCTTTGGTTCATCCACAAAACATTTTAGCTATCAACATTTACATTTACTCTGATGGACTACCCAGCAGTGGGGAATAAGTTTCATTACAGCAGAAGTCTTTCAGAAAGCGCTGTAACTAGGTTTAAGGATATGATTCCTTCTTTATGTTCTCCAATGCCATATACCAACACATGGCAGAGTAGCTTCCTAAACTCTGTGAGTGAGATAGATTATCTCGTCAATAGTTTTATATCCTCATTGAGGACAACTTTGGATGCTGTAGCTCCTCTGAAAAAGAGAGCCTTAAATCAGAAGTGCCTGACTCCGTGGTATAACTCACAAACTCGCAGCTTAAAGCAGATAGCCCGTAAGTTGGAGAGGAAATGGGGTCTCACTAATTTAGAAGATCTTCACTTAGCCTGGAAAAAGAGTCTGTTGCTCCATAAAAAAGCCCTCCGTAAAGCTAGGACATCTTACTACTCATCACTAATTGAAGAAAATAAGAACAACCCCAGGTGTCTTTTCAGCACAGTAGCCAGGCTGACAAAGAGTCAGAGCTCTATTGAGCCGAGTATTCCTTTAACTAGTAATGACTTCATGACTTTCTCTGCAAATAAAATTTTAACTATTAGAGAAAAAATTATTCATAACCATCCCAAAGACATATCTTTATTGCTTTCAGTAATGCTGGTATTTGGTTAGACTCTTTCTCTCTGATTGTTCTGTCTGAGTTATTTTCATTAGTCACTTCCTCCAAACCATCAACATGTCTATTAGACCCCATTCCTACCAGGCTGCTCAAGGAAGCCCTACCATTAATTAATGCTTCGATCTTAAATATGATCAATCTATCTTTATTAGTTGGCTATGTACCACAGGCTTTTAAGGTGGCAGTAATTAAACCATTACTTAAAAAGCCATCACTTGACCCAGCTATCTTAGCTAATTATAGGCCAATCTCCAACCTTCCTTTTCTCTCAAAAATTCTTGAAAGGGTAGTTGTAAAACAGCTAACTGATCATCTGCAGAGGAATGGTCTATTTGAAGAGTTTCAGTCAGGTTTCAGAATTCATCATAGTACAGAAACAGCATTACTGAAGGTTACAAATGATCTTCTTATGGCCTCAGACAGTGGACTCATCTCTGTGCTCGTCCTGTTCGACCTCAGTGCAGCTTTTGAAACTGTTGACCATAATATTTTATTACAGAGATTAGAGCATGCCATAGGTATTAAAGGCACTGCGCTGCAGTGGTTTGAATCATATTTATCTAATAGATTACAATTTGTTCATGTAAATGGGGAGTCTTCTTCATGGACTAAGGTTAATTATGGAGTTCCACAAGGTTCTGTGCTAGGACCGATTTTATTCACTTTATTCATGCTTCCCTTAGGCAGTATTATTAGAAAGCATTGCTTAAATTTTCATTGTTACGCAGATGATACCCAGCTTTATCTATCCATGAAGCCAGAGGACACACACCAATTAGTTAAACTGCAGGAATGTCTTTCAGACATAAAGACATGGATGACCTCTAATTTCCTGCTTTTAAATTCAGATAAAACTGAAGTTATTGTACTTGGCCCCAAAAATCTTACAAACATGGTGTCTAACCAGATCCTTACTCTGGATGGCATTACCCTGACCTCCAGTAATACTGTGAGAAATCTTGGAGTCATTTTTGATCAGGATATGTCCTTCAATGCGCATATTAAGCAAATATGTAGGACTGCTTTTTTGCATTTGCACAATATCTCTAAAATTAGAAAGGCCTTGTCTCAGAGTGATACTGAAAAGCTAATTCATGCATTTATTTCTTCTAGGCTGGACTATTGTAATTCATTATTATCAGGTTGTCCTAAAAGTTCCCTGAAAAGTCTTCAGTTAATTCAAAATGCTGCAGCAAGAGTACTGACAGGGACTAGAAGGAGAGAGCCTACTGATTCTACTGGTACCCTGTTTCCCATGTAACAATAAGAAATACAGTGGTCCCTCATTTATCGCGGGAGTTACGTTCTAAAAATAACCCGCAATAGGTGAAATCCGCGAAGTAGTCAGAGTTATTTTTTACAATTATTATAGACGTTTTAAGGCTGTAAAACCCCTCACTACACACTTTATACACTTTTCTCAAACAGGCATGAACATTTTCTCACTTTTCTCTCGTGTGTAAACACTCAAAGTTCAAACCTTAGTTTCCAGGCCCAAACATTTTTTGAGAAATAAAAATCAAACGTTTTCCTATAAATAATTACGATGGCTCTTAGAACTAATGAATTTAATTTTAACGATCAACCTACGAGGCTCTCTCCTTCTAGTCCCTGACAGGGACTAGAAGGAGAGAGCATATTTCACCCATATTGGCTTCTCTTCATTGGCTCCCTGTTATTTCCAGAATAGAATTTAAAATTCTTATTCTTACTTATAAGGTTTTGAATAATCAGGTCCCATCTTATCTTAGGGACCTCATAGTACCATATCACCCCAACAGAGCGCTTCGCTCTCAGACTGCAGGCTTACTTGTAGTTCCTAGGGTTTGTAAGAGTAGAATGGGAGGCAGAGCCTTCAGCTTTCAGGCTCCTCTCCTGTGGAACCAGCTCCCAATTCAGATAAGGTAGACAGACACCCTCTCTACTTTTAAGATTAAGCTTAAAACTTTCCTTTTTGCTAAAGCTTATAGTTAGGGCTGGATCAGGTGACGCTGAACCATCCCTTAGTTATGCTGCTATAGACTTAGACTGCTGGGGGGTTTCCCATGATGCACTGAGTGTTTCTTTTTATTCACCTCTTTTTGCTCTGTATGCACCACTCTGCATTTAATCATTAGTGATTGATCTCTGCTCTCTTCCACAGCATGTCTTTTTCCTGATTCTCTCCCCTCAGCCCCAACCAGTCCCAGCAGAAGACTGCCCCTCCCTGAGCCTGGTTCTGCTGGAGGTTTCTTCCTGTTAAAAGGGAGTTTTTCCTTCCCACTGTCGCCAAGTGCTTGCTCATAGGGGGTCGTTTTGACCGTTGGGGTTTTTCTGTAATTATTGTATGGCTTTTGCCTTACAATATAAAGCACCTCGGGGCAACTGTTTGTTGTGATTTGGCGCTATATAAATAAAATTGATTTGATTTGATCATTACTGTATTGTTGGTTTAGCAGTGTTGTTAGTGTTATGGATTTGTTGTGTTTTTATAGTTCAATTAGTGTCGTTAGTTTGGTAGAGAGTTATGTTATGACCGTGAGTTGTCAGGATTTGGGATTTGTTTGTTTTTACTTCATTGTTTTGGTTTGTTTGTTCAGTTACTTTTTATTATGTTTAGTCTCTTGCTGGGGTTTTTCCTGTTTGGGTCTATCTGTCCCTTTCTTTCTTGTTTGTCTCTGCTGACTCTTGGTGGTGGGTGTTTCTCTCTGGCCACACCCTCTTTCTGGAGCGTTCCACGCACACCTGCTCTCAACCAAAACCTCATCACCTGGGTGGCTATAAGCTCCTCATTTTGCCTTGCTCCCTCGCCAGATTGATGCGCCTTGCCTTCTCTCCAGCTCTGTTTGTGTATTCTCAACCTGCTTGCCTCACGTGTGTTACGACTACCTGCCTGTATCCTCGACCACACCTTTGCCTGATGTTTTTGGTATTGTTACTCTTGTTGGGCTGCCTCACTGTGTACCAGACCCCGTTTACTGTTTCTGTAAACTGCTTTTACTTACAGAGCTTGTTGTCTGAGTCCTGCATTTGCGTCCAGCCTAACCGGTCACCCAGACCTGATATGAGTGAAAAGTGTCTGATGTTTTGTGCCACCGTCTGTGTTGTTATGATTGAGAAGTAAATGACACATCTTTACAGCAGCCAGCAGGGTGCATAAAGACAGAAGCTCTGGCTCGTTGTTCATTTTGAGTTTGTGATCACCTTTGAATTTACTCAAAAGCCCCTGTGGTGATCGAAACTGTCAGCTACTTATAAGTAGCTGACAGTGTACGAGACAATACTAAAAGTTAGCAGTTAGCTGCAACTTCCGTTAAATTCCTTATCGGTTTAGCGTTATAAAAAGTTAACTTTTCATTTAGTGGATTAGCGTTTATCGAAGTTAACTTTTGGTTAGCTGTCCCCACTACTTGATACAGTACACATAAACCCTAACACTCCATAGTTACTGAGAGTATAATCCAGTAAGAATTTTTAACATCCCACCCAAGCCACCCACCAGCAAAACCACTGCCACAGTCCACAAAAATATACTTTTATAAACTAACCTTAGCCTGTTAGCTTTGTTCGGTAACTCTAAAATAAGGGTGTGTTCGTCCCACCCAGGTCACGCAGGGTCTTTCCCGTGCTCCATCTTTTAATACATTTATGGGTCAGCCTGGGACAGTAATTTTAGCGATTTACAGTCACAGCATGGCTGCTGTAGATTAAACAGTAGAGAAGAACAAATTTGAATATTTGTTAAATGTCCAATTAAATATTTTAGTATGCTCATACAGAGCCCAGTGACCAAATAATAATAAATAGAAAAATATAACGCAATGCTAAAATACCCTCGGTCATATGAGCATTAAAAACAGGAAGCAGAATGTGACCTTTTGGCGTCATATAAATAGGTCAAGGTTAGCCATCTTTGAACCTGTCCAAGGTCTGTGTCCCAAGAATGCTTCCTGTGAATTTGAAGATGATAGAACTGGACTTGTCTTAAGGACAGATGGACGGACGAATGCAAGACCTTCAGAATACCCAATGGCCATATTTTGGTCTTGGGTAAAAAGTGTGAAATACAAACCTCAAAAAGACCTATAGCTGTTATTTTTCAACAAGAATAAATGTCTATGAAACACAAATGTGCAGGTGTTGAAAATTTGGGCGAAAATGTTGAACTACAATCTTCTATGAAGGCTTGATTCATTTTCTACACCCGCCTATACCAATTTAATGATGACGAGGTGAAAACGAGTCATTGGGTGAAAGGCCGTGCACACTCTGAACAGGCTCTCAGTCTGTCACAGGACTGACACTTATACAAAGACAAACTCATTCACACTCCCACTCACACCTGCAGTCAATTTAAGTCACCAATTCACCGAACTTGCATGTCTCTGGAAGTGGGAGGAAGCTGCAGCACCATGAGGGAACCCAAACAAAGGATGACCATGCATTTCTCCACAAAAGGACCAGGTTGGAAGCGAACCCAGGACCTTCTTGCTGTGCTAAGCACAAAGCCACAGTGCTGCTCATCTTTGAAGGTTTGATGACCGATAATGCATTATGTCTCTGACACTGTGCCATTAGAAAAAAATGACGACTACTACTACTACTACCACAAATACAAGATAAAATAAAACAGACAAATTTGACAAGCTTCATAGATATTGACTGGAAACAGTACCTGAGAGGCATGTTGGGGAAAGCGGTTGATGACATCTTGAATCATCTCAGTCAGGTAGCAACACTGCTGCCTCACACTTATCAAGAAATTATAGAGATCCTCACTCCTGTCAAGGTCACAGAAAATCAAAGATAATTTGGGACGGCATCAACACTTGCAGAAGATATTAGTAAATATACAGTACAGGTTCCTATGTGAGGTCAAAGTGTTGGAGAGATTTTCCAGAGTACACTCTTGTACCACCTCACTCTTGTAACGGAAAGATGAGTTTTAGGATGTGTAGATATTACCACTTGTGGATCATTTTACCTCGAATAATGGGGGCACCACCTATGACTGAATGATATTATAACAAGGTTATACTATCAATGATTTTAGGGTCATTCAATAGGAAATATGAAATCAGTCTCTGATCTTCCGGTCAGAAGTTCTGCAGGTCAAGAACCAATACCTCTGAAACCATCTAAATCACAGACACTGCATACGTTTAAAACATTTATTTACCTCCATCAGGGGTTGAATAACAGGACATATCACAGTAATGCAATTTTATGATGACGAAGTTCAATGGACAATTATTATATGATGTTTATGTAATATGGTTTAGTTGCGGGAGTTTAAGAATGAATTACGTCCTAGTCAGCAGGGGATTTACGTTGGTATTTATTAACGTGAGATATTGTTAATGACAGAATAGAATTATATGAAGCCACTCCACTTTAGATTCTGACAAAAACCAGAGCTTACTTGGGGGGCAGTGCAAGTAGATCTCTGTGAAGTCAGATGCTGGGAGACGTCTCGTTTTCAGTCGATAAATCGTCCGTTTGCAACAGCTGACCTGAAGGACCTTGACAGAGGGACTCTGCCGGTCACCATGCCAGGTATTGTTGGTTACCAGGGGTGATTTATGTTGTTAAGCTCTGCCTTTGTGACAGCATTTCGAATCGCTGTGTGGCTCAAGCTGACCTGGTTGTATATATGTCTGCAGCACTTGCAGTATTAGGATTGTCAGAATAAAGGTTTGAGTGTCTTTAGTCTCTATTCGCCCAAAACAAAATTTTTTCTTTCGGCGTCGTCTTTGGAAGCCAGGTCAAATCAAAAACTCAATACCAAAAATAGTTGACTTTGTAAGAAAAATGTTCAAGGGATAAATTTGGAGTTTAAGAAGAAAAAAGTTTTAACTTGAAAAATCGTCAAAGGAAGTTACATGCGCGGGCACGGCAACTTCACAAAAGTTTGGGTAAAAGTTATCTGTGGAAGAAAAGTTAAAAAGTAATTTCTTGTTGCGTGCACAGACAAGAAATCAATTCAAACAACATGTGGTTGAAAGAACAAAGGGTCATAAAGTTGGGACAGCAAAGGCGAGTGTCTCAAGACCCACGAAAAGAAAGAGAGTAAGAGCGTAAGTGGCAGCGTAATAGCAAGAGTAAGCGTAAGAGCTTAAGAGAGCGTCTTCCCGGGGCACATGCTTTTAAAGGGTTAAAAGCTCCACCCCCACGAATTCTGGGTATTGTAGTTTTTACTGTGTTTCTTTGTCTAATTTTGATAATAAATCGATTTCCACTTCTTAAATTCCCGCTTAAAACCAAGCAAGTCCTGTATTACAAAACTCTTGTAAACAATTCTTGGAAACAGCGCACAACACCCTATATGAAAACAAACACACATTTGATAAACTTTCTACAATCTATGGTCAGAACAAAATGCACTGGATATATAAATTCCATGTGTTAGGTTAAATGATCACATGTTCGTTTCTGTCCTTTTATTTCTTTTCTTTTCTTGTTACAATCCACAATTGTACAACTTTTTAAATGTAACTTCAACTTTACAACACTACACAAATTGGACATGTGTCCTTCCCCAATTCGCCCAAAGTGGGAGGCTGGTTTTGGGTTTTTATCATAAAACATGATAAAAACTCTTAGTGAGGAATGCACTTTGGGAGTCTTAAATCCTGATAGTGGTGTGGTTTTATGACACCTGGCCATCCTGTGTTGGGCTCAGAAAAATGTCATTTTGACACCTAGATATATTACAAACCTTGAGCTGTGCTTGGTTCTTCTTTGAAGAAACTTTTATGACCTTTTGCTTCATGCAAACGTAGGAGGTTGAATGTTGAAGACAGGCTTCTCGTTACACTCTCAACCCTGTTTCTTCATTTCTCCCATGACACAACCCATCTGCATCTATTTCAGCATTTCCCAGTATCACATTAGTTGGATTTAGAAAAGCCTAGGCTTGTACCTTGTAAAATGAAGTGAGTGAACAGACTAGATTTACAGAAAAACAGCAGAGTCCTGCCTCACAGGTTTTAAGACAATAATTCACAAAGAACAGATGTTATCATGTTATAACTTGTTAAATTAAGAGAAAATCAACAATCAGGGTCGAGAGACACCTCTGCGTGGGTGTGTTTAACATGGGAATGTCATTAACACATCGACAAATCTTAGCCTGGTCCAACAGCTGGGATCATCCCAGATGATCAGGGTCTGAGGAACAACCTTCATCCACCTTCACAGCAATTGAGTTAGATGCCATCGCCTCCTCTGTCTTTTTGTTTCACCAGAGCCCTGTTATCCACCTCGTGATCACAGTTCCTGTTGGGTCTTCATGTAGCAGCCACAGGGCAGACAATGTCCCCACCCTATTTCACTCCAACAAGCAATCCTCCTTTGATCCTTTACCCAGGTGTCTGGGTAAAGGACACTGTGCTGCCTCAAATCAGGCAGCACAGTGACTTTGCTGGCTTGTCTGCAAGATGTGAAGAATTGGCTGGCTCAATTTTTTTTCAAATTGAATGAAGACAAAACTGAAGTTGTTGTGTTTGGCCATCCCAATTCCTCATCATCCACTGTGTTCTTGGCCCGTTGGCATCTTTTTCCCAGTCTGTGGTAAAAAAAAAAAACCTTGGAATTCTACAACCCCTGGCAAAAATTATGGAATCACCAGCCTCTGAGGATGTCCATTCAGTTGTTTAATTTTGTAGAAAAAAAGCAGATCACAGACATGACACAAAACTAAAGTCATTTCAAATGGCAACTTTCTGGCTTTAAGAAACACTATAAGAAATCAAGAAAAAAAGATTGTGGCAGTCAGTAATGGTTACTTTTTAGACCAAGCAGAGGAAAAAAATATGGAATCACTCAATTCTGAGGAAAAAATTATGGAATCACCCTGTAAATTTTCATCCCCAAAACTAACACCTGCATCATATCAGATCTGCTCGTTAGTCTGCATCTAAAAAGGAGTGAACACACCTTGAAGAGCTGTTGCACCAAGTGGACTGACATGAATCATGGCTCCAACACGAGAGATGTCAATTGAAACAAAGGAGAGGATTATCAAACTCTTAAAAGAGAGTAAATCATCATGCAATGTTGCAAAAGATGTTGGTTATTCACAGTCAGCTGTGTCTAAACTCTGGACCAAATACAAACAACATGGGAAGGTTGTTAAAGGCAAACATACTGGTAGACCAAGGAAGACATCAAAGCGTCAAGACAGAAAACTTAAAACAATATGTCTCAAAAATTGAAAAATGCACAACAAAACAAATGAGGAACGAATGGGAGGAAACTGGAGTCAACGTCTGTAACCGAACTGTAAGAAACCGCCTAAAGGAAATGGGATTTACATACAGAAAAGCTAAACAAAAGCCATCATTAACACCTAAACAGAAAAAAAAACAAGGTTACAATGGGCTAAGGAAAAGCATTCGTGGACTGTGGATGACTGGATGAAAGTCATATTCAGTGATGAATCTCGAATCTACATTGGGCAAGGTGATGATGCTGGAACTTTTGTTTGGTGCCGTTCCAATGAGATTTATAATGATGACTGCCTGAAGAGAACATGTAAATTTCCACAGTCATTGATGATATGGGGCTGCATGTCAGGTAAAGGCACTGGGGAGATGGCTGTCATTACATCATCAATAAATGCACAAGTTTACGTTGATATTTTGGACAATTGAAAGGATGTTTGGGGATGTTTCAAGATGATAATGCATCTTGCCATAGAGCAAAAACTGCAAAAACATTCCTTGTAAAAAGACACATAGGGTCAATGTCATGGCATAGGGTCAATGTCAACGAGTAGATCTGATTTGATGCAGGTGTTAGTTTGGGGGATGAAAATTTATAGAGTGATTCCATAATTTTTTCCTCAGAATTGAGTGATTCCATATTTTTTTCCTCTGCTTGGTCTAAAAAAGTAACCGTTACTGACTGCCACAATCTTTTTTTTCTTGATTTCTTAGTGTTTCTTAAAGCCAGAAAGTTGTCATTTGAAATGACTTTAGTTTTGTGTCATGTCTGTGATCTGCTTTTTTTCTACAAAATTAAACAACTGAATGAACATCCTCCGAGGCCGGTGATTCCATAATTTTTGCCAGGGGTTGTAACAGACAGCTCGTTTAAGGTGGACAAACAGATCAATTCTGTAGTTAAAGCTAGCTTTTTTCAACTGCGAGTCCTAAGCAAGGTGAAAGCTTACCTCTCCTGCAAGGGTTTTGAGTGTGTTGTCCACACTTTTATAACGTCACAACCTGATTACTGCAACTCGCTGTACTGTGGAGTAGACCAATCCTCCCTTAGCCGCTTACACCTCGTGCAAAATTCTGCTGTGCGCTTGCTGATGGGCACCAGGCGCAGTGAACACATCATGCCTGTTCTGTCATCTCTCCACTGGCTTCCAGTCAGCTATCGCACTGATTTTAAAAACCTGCTCATTGTATTTAAAAGCTTGAATGGTTTGGCTCCACCTTATCTATCTGAGCTGTTGTCCTCTTATGCTCCCTCAAGGATGATGAGGTCCACCAATCAGCTCCTTCTCAACGTGCCAAGAACATTTGTGAAAACCAGAGGAGACGTTTGAAGACCAGAGGAATATTAGATCTGCGTCGTCTTTAAATGATTTTAAGTCATTATTGAAGACCCATCTTTTCGCACAGGCCTTCAACACTTAAGCAGAGTTGCTCTTTTGTTTTAAACTTTTATTGTATTCATTAGTGTTAGATCTTGTATTTTCTTGTATTGTATTTTCTATTTTTGTATTTTATATCCTTTTATTTTGTATCTGTGAGGCACTTTGGACAGCTTTGGTTGCTGTAAATGGGCTATATAAATAAATTTGACTTTGTGTCATAACGCGAACAAGGGGTTTGATTTTGACACCCGTCACAACAATACAGTAGGACAGTAACCACCAAGACCTAAAGGACCACCCAGGAACAGAGGAGCTTCCTACTTTTAAACTCTGATAAGACTGAAATGATGGTTCTTGGTCCAAAGAGACATCGGCATCAATTTGACCAGTTAACGCTTACTCGAGGCTTATGTGTCATACATCACACTGACAAAGTGAAGGAGCTTGGGGTAATTTTTGATCCTACATTGTCCTTTGACATCCACATTAGAGATTTTACGAGGACTGCTTTCTTCACATGCGAAATATAGCGGTAATTTGTCCCATCTTGTCTATGGTTGATGCTGAGACCCTGATTCATGTGTTTGTCTCTTCTGGATTGGACTACTGCAATGTTCTATTTTCTGGTTTACCGCAGTCCAGCATTAGGGCTCGCCAACTGGATCAAAATTCTGTTGCCAGACGTTTGACACAAAGCAGAAAGTTTGACCACATTACATGAATTTTGTCATGTCTTCACTGGCTTCCTGTCCCTGTGAGATCAGGTTCTGCTACAAGCCTATAACATTGTTCATGGACTGGCACCTCCCTACCTAGATGACCTAACACTGGGAGGTCCAAGCTTTTCTCTTCTACCTGTAAAGCCCACGGAGAGTCAAATGACCCCAAGATCCCCCGTGGAAAGCTACTTCTGTTATGTAAACAAGGAAATCTCAGAACACCTCACTCAGACGCCCAGAGACTGGTCAAATGACCCATCTACCTCTAAAGTCCATGGAGAAGCAAATGACTCCAAGATCCCCTGTGGAGAGCTACTTCTGTTATGTAAACAAGGAAGTCTCAGAACACCTCAGGGGAGGGGCTGACTTGGCCTAGCCACATGCTTGTGTTTGCATCTGTGCTTTGATGACAGGTCCACCCGCAGTGAGCGAGCAAAGACCGATAGATTTGCTGCAATTTCTGGTGTATGGAGGTCTTTTGCTTCCAAATGCATCACCTCATACAACCTCGGTCGACACAACACCGTTGACGAACAGCTTTACCCATCAAAGACTCGCTGCTGTACACTGCCAGTAAACCTGACAAGTTTGGGATTAAGTTTTGGGTGGCCTGCGACTTGAAGTCCAAGTACATCTGTAACGTCTTCCCATATCTTGGCAAGGACCCCAGTCGTCCCAGCAGGGAGAGACTGTCAGAAAATGTGGTGATGAGGCTGATAGAACCATTCCTGGACAAGGGCAGAAATGTTACCACGGACAATTTCTTCACCTCGCTGTCACTGGCACAATGACTGCACAGCAGGAAAACCACCCTCCTCGGCACCGTCAACAAGATCTGCAGGGAAATACATCCCTCCACGAAACAGATGGACCGCAATGAATTCACCACTCAGGTGTTTTCAACCACTGGGGCCACACTCACAGTTTATGCACCCAAACGAAGGAAGGTGGTTTACATCCTCAGCAGCATGCACAGCATGGTTGAGACTGAGAATACCACCAAAAGGAAGCCAAACACGGTCACGCTTTACAACAAAACAAAGTGTGGCGTGGATGTTATGGACCAGATGGTGCGGGACTACACTGTCCGAGCAGGAACACGGCGCTGGCCAGTTGCTGTGTTTTACAACATGGTTGATATGGCAGCCCTGAATACGCATGTGCTATATCAAGCATGCACCGGGAAAAAGGAGAGATGGGTGTACTTCCTGGTGGAGCTCGCCAAGGAGTTGGCTCACTCTCATGTGGGTGCCAAGAAGGCACAGAAAGAAATGCCACTTCAGCAGCAACTCATGACACCAAGCCCTGGAAAACGAGCACATTGTCAGGTCAAAAACCAATGCCGGAGCAATCGTGCGACTGTTCGATGTGCTGTCTGCGACAGGTACACTTGTGGCAAATGCAGAAAAGACCTTCCATGGCAGTGTGGGGACTGTTAGTCATTTTGAGTGACTGTAACCTGTACCTATTGTATATATTTTGGTTTTCTGGTGTGTGTTTTGGTACATTTTGGTACATTTCAATAAAATCCAGAAAACAAAGTTTTCTTTTGGTGTGTTTTTTGGTACATTTCAATACAATTCAGAAAACAAAAGTTTTCTTTTGGTGTGTTTTTTGGTACATTTCAATACAATTCAGAAAACAAAATTTCATCTCTCCCCCAGGGTAAAGTTATTTATCCACCTAAGCACAAATCAGCAGCCCTTTCAGACATTAAATATGCAAACACAAGAATGTGGCTATCCAAGTCAGCCCCTCCCCTGAGGTGTTCTGAGACTTCCTTGTTTACATAACAGACGTAGCTCTCCACAGTGGATCTTGGAGTCATTTGACTATCCGTGGACTTTAGAGGTAGATGGTCATTTGACCAGACCTTGGCCTTCTGGGTGCTAATTGAACCCTACGTGCCGGCCCGGGCTTTGCGTTCTCAGGGTGCAGGACTACTTAGTGTCCCCAGGGTGAATAAAAAGTCTGCGGGTCACAGAGCTTTCTCTTATTGTTCCCCTGTTCTGTGGAATGATCACCCTGCATCAATAAAAGAGTCAGATTCTGTAGAGACTTTCAAGCCAGACGCACTTATTTTCCCTTTCGTATGGCTAGCACACTGGCATAGTATGGAACTATGTTTTTTACGCTTTTAAATTCATTTTATTAGGAAACGGATCATGCAACGGCCTCAACTTTATCTAAATTCTGGGTCTTTTTGTGAAGCTTAGGGCTAGTGGCCGGCAATCACCTTAGTATTTCTTCTGTTTTTCTTGTTGCTTAATGCTGACAAATTATACTATATTTGTTGTCTTTCTGATACCTGATTCTGTTTTTTTTTTCTCTCTCTCTCTGTTTGAGGTGTGGCTCCATGTAGAGATGGGTGTGGTGTCTGTTTCTGTAACCCTCCTGTCATGTGCACCGGCAACATTTCCTGTATATTCGTTTTGTGAATTGTTTTGTAAATGGTGTCAGTAGCATGGTCCAAGCAGAGGGTCACCCCTTTGAGTCTGGTCTGCTTGAGGTTTCTTCTCAAATCATCAGAGGGACTTTTTTCTTACCACTGTCGCCTGTGTGCTTGCTCTGGGGGTTGGTAAGGTTAGATCTTACTTGTGTGAAGCGCCTTGTGGCAACTCTGTTGTGATTTGGCGCTATATAAATGAAAATAATTTGAAATTGACTTAAGCAGCCCAATGGTAGAGTAGCTTATAAAGCTGCTCCAGCCAACGTCAACTGGACAAAGCTTAGATTTCAAGTCATGTTTTTCAGCAATGGCTTGCCAAGTCAAAACACTTGAGTCTCAAGCAGCTGTGGGTGATATGACCTTCAAGCTGATATGACAACACACAGGTGCAAAGCCAGAGAGAGGAATCCAAATGGCACTGCCCCACTTGCTAGAGAAAAGGTCTACTTTTGAAGACATTTTAAAGACATCATTTTATATACAATGATAACAACAAGTAATAAAAATAAAAAGTATGTGTTCGCAACAACTAAAACACCATTCGGCCACTATTCCTCTCAGTATCCTGCTACAATTCTGCACAAAGTGGATTTGATGAGACATGCGTACACATTCACTGTCATAGTTGCGTATGACAGTATTTGAATTGTTTTATTAAAGTAAAACAATTTTTTTTCCTAAAGTGAATCTAAAGATATTGTACTTTCATGATTGCCCCTCACTCTGGCCACTGTTCGTTCCTCTGAAGGATTTTCGGTGTTGTTTCAGTGAGTATTCACCATAACCACTACTTTGTTGAGCTGATAATCCCAGTGACATGTCAGTTTTACGTGTTGGTAGAAATACCCATCTGGAAGGAATTGGTGCAGTTTTCATGACACCATTTCAAACTGATACCAATATGGTGAAGTGAGAAACGGTCCTGCAGAGGGAAGTCCTCAGCAAGACTAAACCGACACCATCTATGGCTGTCAATCATTGTTTCATGCCCCTTCAATGTCATACCAAGCTCGCCAGGCTACATCAAGGTTTCTCTATGTAGGACTGGAGCTGCATCAGGAAGGGCAACAGGCTTAAAAATAAATACCTTAAATACCTGTATGGATCTGTACCGAAACTGCTGTGCCAACCCTGAACAACAGCTGGAAGACAAACAACCATTGCGCTTATACTTCTCAATTATTAATGCAAATTTGACAGGCGGGTTGGTCAAAAAAGTTTGGATACAAATGCGAGGCTCACACAAACAGCTCTGGTTGGTAAAAGGCTTTAGTGGTAGGGATAGAAGAGGTCGGTACACAAAGAGGCAATCTAAAAAACAGCAGTACAAAAATCATCAGACTTAAGTGTGGTCATTCAAACAGGCAGAAGATCAAACAAAATGAGGCAGGCAGGACTATGGAACACGAAGAACAGCGCTGGAGAGAAGTCACAAGACATCAATCTGGCGAGGAACTACTGCACCCAGTGAGCTTATATAACCCCAGGTGATGAGCTGCAAATTAGAAACAGGTGTGCGTGGAAAGCACCAGAACAAGAGTGTGGCCACAGAGTGGGAAACTCCCACCACCAAGAAGCCAGGGACAGACAAGAGAGATAGAGACAGACAGACCCAAGTAGAAAAACCCAGCAGGAGAATAAACACACAGAAAACCAATGAATCAAAGAAAATAACAAAGACCAAAATAAAATAAAACAGACAAACAAAATCTCAAACCCTGACAGAATTAAGTCCAAGACATACTCAGTAACCTGGAAATGTTATTATAGCCACCCCCTGACTTATCTAAAAATGGCTGCATTAAAAACAAGTCACAGATCAGCCACAAAAAAATACCACTTTGCTTTTTATTCATAAAAAGAACTTGAAGAACAATGAAACCAAGGAGCTTTTACCAATGGTATGGAATGAAAAGAAGGTGTCTGATGTTTTCAATTTAAAATAAAACACATAATTGTTTTATTAAATTAAAATATGGCCACTGAGTCCTGGGAGCACAGTAGGTATTGAAAATGTGAGTCCCAAGGCCCAAGACTGAGTCCCAGCACCTAGAGGCAGCAAAGGCACCTCGCACAAGCACCAAATTCAATCCATGGAGCTACTAATGTCAGGAGCTATTCAAGTGTGCTGCAGTGTGCTAAGAAAGATGTCAAATGATGCCATGAAAGCAAAGTGTGTCTAAGATTATGTAGTTTTACATTTGAAAAAGACAATGAAAAAGAAAATCTGCAACACTGTAGGGTGCAGTTCTTTTTGAAATGAAACAGCCATTGCATCTAGTTAATGTTTTTGCATTTTCACAAATGGCTGGAAACTTGTTAAACTGAAGAAAAATTAAATAACTAAATATTTGCAATGTGTTTTTTATCTATTGTAAGAGCCACAACTTGTGCCAAATTTATTGTATTTATTGCACATTTCATATTTCATTATTTTGTTTTATATAACAGCTGAGTGGCTCCTTGTCATTTGATTGGTGCTTTGTATGTCACATGACATGGATTATTCATCCCATTTGTGTTGCGTTCCATTTAGCATGCAAATTTGGTTCCATGCGTTTTGTACCACTGCACGCCATTACCACTGCCCACAAGTGGGAGTAGCATTCAGCTAAATATGGCAGAGTTGGGTTTGCTGATGGACGACAAATTGAAGGAGCTAATTGCTGCCGTCTTCAAAAATCTACACACAGTATCTTTAATCTGAGCAGCAGATAGCAGATGAATTTACTCTGCAGCACGTTGTTGTTTATTATTATTTTTGACTAGTTATGTGACACGTCATATAATAATAGCTGTTGTCTTTAACGCGCACTCACTAAACACAAATACAGCTCATTACGTGTTGGCTTTTGGGTTCCAAGTTTGTAAGAAAATTCTAATGGCCCAGTCACACAGCACACGACGATTCCCGAAGGGAAAAAGTAAAACAACCCACAATTCGTTGAGGAAAGGTGGACGAAAGAGCTTTATCACCAAACAGCCTGCGAAGCAAGAGTGCAAAAGGGACGAAAAAGAAGCTAACGATCTCGACGCTTTAATGAAATGCCACAGCTGGAGCAGTGTGTGTCTGCATCTCTGAGTTCCAGGACTCGGCGCTGGGATGGAGCTCATAGCGCCTGAGTCCTGGAGAAACTACAAACAGAAGCTGTGGAGATCTATGTGGACGTCAGTGGACCACCTGCTCTGGTTCCTTATCCAGAACAAAAGAGGGATCATCTCCATCATCATCAGAATCCTCACTGTCTGATGACACGCTGCGCGCTCCATCTGGCATCAATTAAAAAAAGAAAAAGTGCGCCGTGGTCACTGCTGTATCACTGTATTATGTTACAAAGCTATATATGAGGGCTGTCAATAAAGTATAGGTCCGTTTTATTTTTTTCAAAAACTATATGGATTTCATTCATATGTTTTTACGTCAGACATGCTTGAACCCTCGTGCGCATGGGTTAACCCTAACCCTAACCCTAACCCCATGGTGTGAGACGTCGCGCAGCGCTCTCAGGCGCCGTCGTCAGCCTGTTTCAAGCTGAAAACCTCCACATTTCAGGCTCTATTGATCCAAGACGTCGTGAGAGAACAGAGAAGTTTCAGAAGAAGTCGGTTTCAGCATTTTATCCGGATATTCCACTGTTAAAGGAGATTTTTTAATGAAAGACGTGCGGACGGGTCCGCGCGTCGGGACGCAGCCGGCGCGGTGCGGCGGCACAGGAAAAACACCTCCGTGTTGATAACCATTTGTAAAACCGAGGCGGCTTTTGATGGCTTTCAGTGGAGTGAGTATATGAGAAATTGTTTAACAGCTGGACATGTTCCAACTCGTCCTTAAGGCTTCCAACGGAGGTGTTTTCCTGTGGCGGAGCGTCGCGGCGGCTGTGAGCTGACGCTGCAATCCGCCCGCACGTCTTTCATTAAAAAAATCTCCTTTAACAGTGGAATATCCGGATAAAATGCTGAAACCGACTTCTTCTGAAACTTCTCTGTTCTCTCACGACGTCCTGGATCAATAGAGCCTGAAATGTGGAGGTTTTCAGCTTGAAACAGGCTGACGACGGCGCCTGGGAGTGCTGCACGACGTCTCGCTCCGTGGGAAGTCCTTAAAGCGACAGCATCACCTCAAAATCTCTCATCAGCCGTTAAAATTTTCACCGAAAACCAGCTTAATTTTTCGAACTGTGTCCACTTCGATGTGTCTCACAGGTTTAGAAAAAATTTTGATCAAACAAAGCGCCAGTCTCTCAAAGCGCAACTTCTCAGACAAAGGAATTCCGACGAGGGGCTGGACGACTCCTCCCACAAGGAGTGCTCACAGGCGAATGACGTCACTGACAGGCGTGGAAAAACTCACCCATGCGCACGAGGGTTCAAGCATGTCTGACGTAAAAACATATGAATGAAATCCATATAGTTTTTGAAAAAAATAAAAAGGACCTATACTTTATTGACAGACCTTGTATATATATATATATATATATATATATATATATATATATATATATAGATTTAGAACAGAAAACTGTCAAAAGGGGGAATAAATATATGTGTAAAGATGATTGAGTATATCAGAGCAGTAAATTAATCAGTGCGTGTGAACGTGCGCATTGACTCACATGTGCGGTTATTCCACCAGCTGATCACTGATCCACAACGTGAATTCTGCCTTCCAGAACAGCTCTTTATGTAATAATTTTGATTCATCTGCCTGTTACCACATGTACAGAAGGACTGGATTGTCATTCCTACACTCATATTGTTATATTTAATACAAAATAATAAGCGCACACAGCAGCAGCAGCTGCTGCTGCCGATGCTGCATTCAAGTACCGTCGGAAATTACACAACTTTTTTGTTGTTTCAAATTCAACAGTTTTCAACAATAATTAATTATATCCACACAAAAGATTAATTCTGGTCTATATAAGGTGCCTGAGCACATTGAAGCTGACCCCCCACAAAGATAAAAAATAAAATCCAAGCAAGCAGGCTGAGTCTGCCCTGTAATTTCCAACGGTACATGAAGCAGCAGCAGCCGCCGCGCTCACAAACCGGCTCCTGCACTGTGTGAAAACATTCAGCTGCTCCAACGAAGTCAAATTAAACAATAACTTTACAAAAACTAAACAAACGATTAAAAAACGTCAAGAACAACAGCAAAATGAAACACAGAAGAATTGAGGTTTTCGTTGTCCTTTGTTCAAATTTTTCAACAGTTTAAAATCCTGACGAAGCGCCAGATGCAGGAACAAAGCTGCGCGAAGGTTAAACGATGTCAACGAAAGTCCAGATTTCTTCTTTCGTCAGGGCTTTGTCATCCTTCGTTAAGTGCCGTGTGACTGGGCCATAAGTTAACCAATTCCATTTATTGTTACAAACTTTCTGAATACAGGGGTCAAAGCTGGTGTCCACTCCAGTGACGTTTACAAATCACACAGCAGACTGACTCCTCCTGCTGCAGAAAGCAGAGAGATGAGCTGACAGCAGCAAGGAGAATCTAACAAAACAGAGACATTATTTTGAAAAACAATTCTTGAATGTTCTGAACGTCTCTCCAGACATTGTGTCCCATGGACACAGTACATTTTATACCTTGCGTCCAGCCTTGATGATTTTATGCCAGGACGGTGTCAGCACAAACCCTGGAAATGTTTTTAAAACTAGCACTGTTGTCAAATGTTCCAACATACATTTGTAGCCACCATACATTTACAGACACCCAAGGACCAGTGTACAATTTTTTTAAAGACATCTGTCCCATTTTAGGCATCTGTCTTTCAAACAAATAGTGGCAACACTCATCATCCAGTCCTCTTCTGTCAGTGGGGACAAGTAACAGAGGTATACTGAACATAAATTTTCCATCTGTTGGACCATTTAAGGACCTGCTAGAGGTTCTTAGACCTTAGCATTTAGCAGAAACAGGCGCTGCTTTGCACAGCCTCAGGCATGCAGAAGTGGTGCCTTACCCGCTGTCTGTGACTCCCAGATGTTTGATTGTGTCCAGATCAACTGTGTCCATCTGCATGTGCTGCACAGCACTCAGCACTTTCTCCTGATCCACTGGATCTGTAACACCAATCTGACAGAACAAATGATACTCTAAGGTGCCATTTTTAATACCCACTAACTGCAGCTGAAGATGCAATATCTTTCACATGCAGAGAGCTTCTGGAATCTGGGACAGAATTTTACAAGCCAAATCAGAAAAAGGTGGGACAGCATGGAAAATGAGGGATGCAGATATTCTTACATTTACTTTGACTTCCGTTTCACTGCAGACAGTATAACTCAAGATACATATTTCATGCTTGTTTTCATGCGTTGTTAATATCGGGATTCCCACTCCTTGTTTAACAACAAATTCAAAGACCTTCACAGGGTCCAACTTCCTCAAATTCAAGAAGCAAATGTGGCGACAGTTTGAGATGGGATAGAAAGGTTAACTACTTTTACAAAATTTAAAACAAGAGCTGCAGAATTAATGGAAGCTCAGGTACACCTCCCGAAGAGTGCAGCAGGCTTTTCGGGGGGTTATGGATGGATATTGTAATCTGATGCGCGCACACACACACACACACACACACACACACACACACACACACACACACACACACACACACACACACACACACACACACACACACACACACACACACACACACACACACACACACACACACACACACACACACACTCTGACTGCTGTGCTGACTGGTCAACATTTTCACCCTGCTGCAAAGAAATCGCCACCACTCACTTCACAAATAACACAATCTGCATTGTATTTTTATTTTAGATTACATTGTAGCCTGGTATCAAAATATCTCAGCTGTCTAATCCATATTCTAGCAAAAATTATTTGTTTCAACCGGCACAAACAAAATAAAGCCATCTGGAAAATAAAATGCACGTCTCATGGAGCTGCCATGCCTCTCTCGTAGCCACCGTATTCACTTTTTGGTTCCCACTATGTTGCAACAATGTTTTTTTTCTTTTTTTGCTCATTTTAGTCGCTACATTCTACAACAGCACTATTAGCACTATTGGGTAATCGGTGTATAAACTCCCTTTTAACAGGAAGAAACCTCCAGCAGAACCAGGCTCAGGGAGGGGCAGTCTTCTTCTAGGACTGGTTGGGTCTGAGGGAGAGAACCAGGAAAAAGACATGCTGTGGAGGGGAGCAGAGATCAATCACTAATGATTAAATGCAGAGTGGTGCATACAGAGCAAAAAGAGAAAGAAACACTCAGTGCATCATGGGAACCCCCCAGCAGTCTAAGTCTATAGCAGCATAACTAAGGGATGGTTCAGGGTCACCTGATCCAGCCCTAACTATAAGCTTTAGCAAAAAGGAAAGTTTTAAGCCTAATCTTAAAAGTAGAGAGGGTGTCTGTCTCCCTGATCTGAATTGGGAGCTGGTTCCACAGGAGAGGAGCCTGAAAGCTGAAGGCTCTGCCTCCCATTCTACTCTTACAAACCCTAGGAACTACAAGTAAGCCTGCAGTCTGAGAGCGAACGCTCTATTTGGTAATAACATATTTATATTTATTTTATATATTTTATAAGTAATAACAATAATCAAATGAAACAACTAAATTGTGCCAGCCTTTAAAGGGCATACTATATCTCACTCCAGTCAACACCAGCTTTAAAAAAAATAAATCATTACTTCCAACTCTTTAATTTGTGTGAGTCCTGATAAAGCTGATAAAAGTAAAATAAACCAGAATGCTTCTTAAAAAAGCACAACAGACATAGCCATTCTTATCCATAAGCATGATGTAATGTCAGACACTGACTATTACAGACATGTGAGAGGTAAATAAAGAAAAATGCTTAAAATGGCCGGGGGTCAAGAGGGTCCTGTTTGGAGAGTGTGGGGGGCAAAGCCCCCCAGAAGTTGAATGGTTTTAGCCTTGTGAATGCTCCCCAGAAGCAATTTTTTTGCAGTAAAGTTGCAAGGAGAGATGGGGAGGGTGGAGACAGCTGTTTATCCAACTCTTTACAAGCGGAACAAAATCTGTCTTCATATGGCAGCAACTTCTGTGCAGTGTGAGAGAGTCTTCTCTAAAACTGAAGAGGAACAGACTCATGCCTAGCACAGCTGAAATGATCTTGTTTTTAAATAAAAACCTTTGAAGCGCCCAAAATCCCCTCCATTTGTCATAACAGTCCCTAGTAACACAAGTATTTCACAATTTATATCTCTATTAGATACAGTCTTGGCACAATCACATTATAACACAAGTATAATATTAATGTCTTTAAAAGAAAATATAGTCAAAGATTTCAAGATGCACATAAACTGTCATTATTTAACATCCATAACAGTGCCTGACTGTTTCATTGTTCCATGCAATTGCTATGTTAAAGATTGGCCAGCAGATGTCACCACATTTATTTGTATCAGATGCTTCAAAACACTGATCCATTTCAACACAATTGCTTTATATTCATATGTGCATAGATAGACTTACAATCATGAATACGTGCTAATCAGGCAGGGCTGTGAAATGAAAATTGTGAAATCTGAGGAAAATATGCAGGGGGTCTGGGAGGCGCAGGCTAGGGCCGGCCCCAGAAACCAAATTAATTTTGTATCTAATGATACATTTTCAGTATCTCCTGGATGAAAAAATTCTCAAAAGAAGCGCAGATTTAAATGAGACTTGATTCAACCTTTCGTTTGAGTTTTCAATGATAATGTTGAAATAACAGAATATGACGTGGAAGTAGGACCTGGAATGATTTTCCTTTTAACTGTAAACCAAATTATGCATTAACTCAGAACAATTAAACTACATGAAATTCATGAACACTGAAAAGACTGTTACAGCATTTCAAAAACCACAGCTAAAGCTTATAGAATTTTTGAAAATCATTGTAAAATATCAATAACATACCTAATAGTAAATAGTCACATATCCTTATGTAAATTCCTGTAAATCCATTCAAAGCCACAATGTCTTTTTCCAGTGAAAGTCTACATAATTAAAAAAGTCACCTAATCTTGTCTGAAATCCTGTTTGAACAGCGCAATGTTTATTTTCCAGAGATAAAAAAAAATTCTTAACATGTTTCTTGAGGGCACAAGATGCAGTGAGCTTTTCCCGTTTCTTTTATCTGTGTTCATGATGACAAACTTTAAATTCAACCCAGCGCCAATTCCACGGATTTTTGTCCTTATTAAACTTTTTCAAACCGTGTTTCTCGCCATCTTCCCTCTTTCCGACGTCGGTCCATGACACAGACATGCCGCAAAATTCTTCTTTTAAAAACTTGATGGCTCTTAAAGTATGCGATGTCCACATGCTATGTTTAGCTTGGAGCAACTACACAGCATCAGCGTAGCAACCAACCAGTCCCGCTTTACAACAACTGTCATTCTCCATCGACTTATTCTCCACCAAACATACTCCATAAATATCTAAACAGCATTGGAAAAAACACACAGATTGAAAGTTTACCAGCTCACGACTGGACCATCTCTTAGTAAGTTCTTCATGAAGGTGAAGCGAACAGGTCTGACAATGAGCCCAAAACCGTCAGCAGCTTTCATATTTGGCCGATACCGTAAGTTTGCGTGTTTATATATATTATAGACATAGGTGAATTATTAACCTGGTTTGCTCGGCCTGTATGAGAATATCAGAGCTTTGTGTTTTTTGCACAGAACCCGCCAACGCTTGGTCTGTCCTGTCAACACCTTGGTTTGATATTTTCCCGTACAGACCTCGCAGTCAGTTAATAATCCTTTAATACATCAATATTTTCATAATTCTTTATTTATTTAGAATAGTCAGCTCATTTTCTAGTAATACACACTAAGGCCAATACAATTTAATTATTTAATTTGATTTATCAAATTATGTCAGGTACTAGCGCGTTGCCCGAGGGGGATCCACGGGCTCGAGATTGGTTGTGTTTCTAAAATAGGTAGTTGACATTTTTCAAGGGTGGTAATAAATTATGCAAAGTTTCCACAATGAGTTGGAATGGCCTGTGAGTCCAGAATGTTTTTAGAAAGTTAAGCCCCTTTCACACCAGGCTTTGTAGAGTTGCGCACAGGAGGGAAAAGATTGGCCTCATGACTCTGTGTTAACAGACTGCCTGGACAGGCAGATGAGAAATGGACTGCATTTGCTCTTTTCCATCTGCATCAGATGCTCAAAGTGCTTTACAATTATGCCTCCCATACACTCACACACCAATGTCAGCGTGCCACCATGCAAGGCCCTCACTACACACTGGGAGCAAATCAGGGATTAAGGATCTTGCCCAAGGGCCCTTAGTGATTTTCCAGTCAGGCTGGGGTTTGAACCGAGGATCTTCTTGTCTAAAGCCCAATGCTTAACGACTAGATCATCACCTCCCCAAATCCAAGACAGATTTGATACACTGGAAAAAGTCAGAATACATTATTTCCAGGAGTTAATGAACTTTATTTAACGTGCCACATTTGTGAGAGCACTTAAGAAGGAGAAAGCACTACAGAGCTGCAACCGGCAATTGCGCGCGATCCGTCCATGAGGAGTGGATGTGGACATGTCCTCTTGCTGATAATTAGTCTGTGAGCAGGAGTTAATGGACTTTATTTAACGTGCCAAAATCGTCATAAGACTTGAGGAGATGAAGGCGGCGCTAAGGATGGTGGGCATGCGTGCGCGATCTGTCAGTGAGGAATGGACAGTGGACATGTCCTCTCACTGGCAATCCGTCCATGAGGAGTGGACGTGGACATGAACTCTCACTGGCGATCGGTCCACGAGGAGTTAGTGAACGTGGAAGTTTTTCCTGTTAATTACATAATTTTTTTAATATTAATTTTCTGTCTTAATGTATTTATAAATTGTTTAGGTTGCTATTATCGTATACACACGATTATTAATATTATTATTATCAGTATTTTATTGTTACTTCTATTTTGTCATTTGATTTTTAAATGGACCACAATGGAAATAAGTGTGTTTACTTTCTTGCGTCATCCATGAAAATTCAGTAAGGTATATCTCCTATTATATATTCCAAATCTAAGGTAGAACTCTACTTGTGTATACTAAGGTATATCTAAATATCTAAAAAAAAAAAAAAAAGGGTAGAGCCACTTAGATGCCTGGTCTTGAGAACCAGGGATGGCAGGTTGAAAAGCTTTTGTATGTTATGTATTTTGAAGGTGACACGATATGTAATTTTTATTTATTTATTTATTTATTTATTGAGTATTTAAGACTAAAATTAACAGTTTAATTTATCCTTTCCTGGTACGCAGTTACTGAAGAGATAAATATTCGGATTTTGAACTGTGCGCCACTAAAAACCAGGAACTTCCAGGTGACTCCCGACACTGGAGAAGAAAGAGGAAGTGGCATCAGCACGGGAACCATTATCTTAATAGCCCCATTAATTTATGGATTTTTACAGGCTACTGACAGCCCCGTTTCCACCAAGTGGTTTGGGTCAGAGCTGCACTGTGTTTTCGGTGTGGGAACGGTTAATTCTCGCTGACAGAATCCTTTTGATTGGCAGGTGGAACCACTTATATTGACAAGCACGCACACACTTTGTCTACGGCTTCTCCACTCAATATGGAGGCGTATTTTCAGATTATCTAATTTTATTTTTTGTGGATCATGGTATAATTTCATCGTGTGAGACGTTATGAGCAGATGAGGTAATTGGAGTCTTAACTTGCAGCATGACGTGGCTCGCTGACAGCAAAGATTCGATCCATCAGCTGCAATAATCAATCAATCAATCAACTTTTTTTTTTATATAGCGCCAAATCACAACAAACAGTTGCCCCAAGGTGCTCTATATTGTAAGGCAAGGCCATACAATAATTATGAAAAACCCCAACGGTCAAAACGACCCCCTATGAGCAAGCACTTGGCTACAGTGGGAAGGAAAAACTCCCTTTTAACAGGAAGAAACCTCCAGCAGAACCAGGCTCAGGGAGGGGCAGTCTTCTGCTGAGACTGGTTGGGGCTGAGGGAAAGAACCAGGAAAAAGACATGCTGTGGAGGGGGGCAGAGATCGATCACTAATGATTAAATGCAGAGTGATGCATACGGAGCAAAAAGAGAAAGAAACAGTGCATCATGGGAACCCCCCCACAGTCTACGTCTAAAGCAGCATAACCAAGGGATGGTCCAGGGTCACCTGATCCAGCCCTAACTATAAGCCTTAGCGAAAAGGAAAGTTTTAAGCCTAATCTTAAAAGTAGAGAGGGTATCTGTCTCCCTGATCTGAATTGGGAGCTGGTTCCACAGGAGAGGAGCCTGAAAGCTGAAGGCTCTGCCTCCCATTCTACTCTTACAAACCCTAGGAACTACAAGTAAGCCTGCAGTCTGAGAGCGAAGCGCTCTAATGGGGTAATATGGTACTACGAGGTCCCTAAGATAAGATGGGACCTGATTATTCAAAACCTTATAAGTAAGAAGAAGAATTTTAAATTCTATTCTAGAATTAACAGGAAGCCAATGAAGAGAGGCCAACACGGGTGAGATATGCTCTCTCCTGCTAGTCCCCGTCAGTACTCTAGCTGCAGCATTCTGAACCAACTGAAGGCTTTTTAGGGAACTTTTAGGACAACCTGATAATAATGAATTACAATAGTCCAGCCTAGAGGAAATAAATGCATGAATTAGTTTTTCAGCATCACTCTGAGACAAGACCTTTCTGATTTTAGAGATATTGCGTAAATGCAAAAAGGCAGTCCTACATATTTGTTTAATATGCGCTTTGAATGACATATCCTGATCAAAAATGACACCAAGATTTCTCACAGTATTACTAGAGGTCAGGGAAATGCCATCCAGAGTAAAGATCTGGTTAGACACCATGCTTCTAAGATTTGTGGGGCCAAGTACAATAACTTCAGTTTTATCTGAGTTTAAAAGAAGGAAATTAGAGGTCATCCATGTCTTTATGTCTGTAAGACAATCCTGCAGTTTAGCTAATTGGTGTGTATCCTCTGGCTTCATGGATAGATAAAGCTGGGTATCATCTGCGTAACAATGAAAATTTAAGCAATACCGTCTAATAATACTGCCTAAGGGAAGCATGTATAAAGTGAATAAAATTGGTCCTAGCACAGAACCTTGTGGAACTCCATAATTAACTTTAGTCTGTGAAGAAGATTCCCCATTTACATGAACAAACTGTAATCTATTAGACAAATATGATTCAAACCACCGCAGCGCAGTGCCTTTAATACCTATGACATGCTCTAATCTCTGTAATAAAATTTTATGGTCAACAGTATCAAAAGCAGCACTGAGGTCCAACAGAACAAGCACAGAGATAAGTCCACTGTCCGAAGCCATAAGAAGATCATTTGTAACCTTCACTAATGCTGTTTCTGTACTATGATGAATTCTAAAACCTGACTGAAACTCTTCAAATAGACCATTCCTCTGCAGGTGATCAGTTAGCTGTTTTACAACTACCCTCTCAAGAATCTTTGAGAGAAAAGGAAGGTTGGAGATTGGCCTATAATTAGCTAAGATAGCTGGGTCAAGTGATGGCTTTTTAAGTAATGGTTTAATTACTGCCACCTTAAAAGCCTGTGGTACATAGCCAACTAACAAAGATAGATTGATCATATTTAAGATTGAAGCATTAAATAATGGTAGGACTTCCTTGAGCAGCCTGGCAGGAATGGGGTCTAATAAACATGTTGATGGTTTGGATGAAGTAACTAATGAAAATAACTCAGACAGAACAATCGGAGAGAAAGAGTCTAACCAAATACCGGCATCACTGAAAGCAGCCAAAGATAACGATACATCTTTGGGATGGTTATGAGTAATTTTTTCTCTAATAGTCAAAATTTTGTTAGCAAAGAAAGTCATCAAGTCATTACTAGTTAAAGTTAAAGGAATACTCGGCTCAATAGAGCTCTGACTCTTTGTCAGCCTGGCTACAGTGCTGAAAAGAAACCTGGGGTTGTTCTTATTTTCTTCAATTAGTGATGAGTAGAAAGATGTCCTAGCTTTACGGAGGGCTTTTTTATAGAGCAACAGACTCTTTTTCCAGGCTAAGTGAAGATCTTCTAAATTAGTGAGACGCCATTTCCTCTCCAACTTACGGGTTATCTGCTTTAAGCTACGAGTTTGTGAGTTATACCACGGAGTCAGGCACGTCTGATTTAAAGCTCTCTTTTTCAGAGGACCTACAGCATCCAAAGTTGTCTTCAATGAGGATGTAAAACTACTGACGAGATACTCTATCTCACTTACAGAGTTTAGGTAGCTACTCTGCACTGTGTTGGTATATGGCATTAGAGAACATAAAGAAGGAATCATATCCTTAAACCTAGTTACAGCGCTTTCTGAAAGACTTCTAGTGTAATGAAACTTATTCCCCACTGCAGGGTAGTCCATCAGGGTAAATGTAAATGTTATTAAAAAATGATCAGACAGAAGGGAGTTTTCAGGGAATACTGTTAAGTCTTCTATTTCCATACCATAAGTCAGAACAAGATCTAAGATATGATTAAAGTGGTGGGTGGACTCATTTACTTTTTGAGCAAAGCCAATAGAGTCTAATAATAGATTAAATGCAGTGTTGAGGCTGTCATTCTCAGCATCTGTGTGGATGTTAAAATCGCCCACTATAATTATCTTATCTGAGCTAAGCACTAAGTCAGACAAAAGGTCTGAAAATTCAGAGAAACTCACAGTAACGACCAGGTGGATGATGGATAATAACAAATAAAACTGGTTTTTGGGACTTCCAATTTGGATGGACAAGACTAAGAGACAAGCTTTCAAATGAATTAAAGCTCTGTCTAGGTTTTTGATTAATTAATAAGCTGGAATGGAAGATTGCTGCTAATCCTCCGCCACGGCCCGTGCTACGAGCATTCTAACAGTTAGTGTGACTCGGGGGTGTTGACGCATTTAAACTAACATATTCATCCTGCTGTAACCAGATTTCTGTTAGGCAGAATAAATCAATACGTTGATCAATTATTATATCATTTACCAACAGGGACTTAGAAGAGAGAGACCTAATGTTTAATACACCACATTTAACTGTTTTAGTCTGTGGTGCAGTAATGGATTACAACCGGCGCTATAACCTGGCACCAAACTCCCATGTGACAAATGGACTTTTCTTCAGCCAAGACAGAAGGAAAATTATTTTCCTAACTTAATACTAAGTCCTAATACTAAATTATTTTCAGATTTCATTTTGTAAAGGTGGATAAGTTTTCAGATGATCTCACTGAAATGGACAGGTAAGACTATATCATTTACTCCTTGTGTGAATGGTTTTAATATTTAATAATATGTTACGCTACTAAACAATATTTATTTTTAAAAATAACTGATATTTTCAGTACCTCGTGTCATTTTTCAGATTTGAAATGCATGTACCTTATCGTACGAAAAAAAAAAATAATAAAAATTTTATACTTCCTCATCACTTTTTTCTGATGTCAAGGATAGTAAAACAAACTTTTTAAATGGTTTATCAGTCAATTATGACCACAGAGCTGGGAAAAAACTTTTAGGACAACCTGATAATAACGAATTACAATAGTCCAGCCTAGAGGAAATAAATGCATGAATTAGTTTTTCAGCATCACTCTGAGACAAGACCTTTCTAATTTTAGATATTGCGCAAAAGCAGTCCTACATATTTGCTTAATATGCGCATTGAAGGACATATCCTGATCACAAATGACTCCAAGATTTCTCACAGTATTACTAGAGGTCAGGGTAATGCCATCCAGAGTAAGGATCTGGTTAGACACCATGTTTCTAAGATTTGTGGGGCCAAGTACAATAACTTCAGTTTTATCTGAATTTAAAAGCAGGAAATTAGAGGTCATCCATGTCTTTATGTCTGTAAGACATTCCTGCAGTTTAACTAATTGGTGTGTGTCCTCTGGCTTCATGGATAGATAAAGCTGGGTATCATCTGCGTAACAATGAAAATTAAGCAATGCTTTCTAATAATACTGCCTAAGGGAAGCATGTATAAAGTGAATAAAATTGGTCCTAGCACAGAACCTTGTGGAACTCCATAATTAACCTTAGTCCGTGAAGAAGACTCCTCATTTACATGAACAAATTGTAATCTATTAGATAAATATGATTCAAACCACCGCAGCGCAGTGCCTTTAATACCTATGGCATGCTCTAATCTCTGTAATAAAATTTTATGGTCAACAGTATCAAAAGCAGCACTGAGGTCTAACAGGACACTGTCTGAGGCCATAAGAAGATCATTTGTAACCTTCACTAATGCTGTTTCTGTACTATGATGAATTCTGAAACCTGACTGAAACTCTTCAAATAGACCATTCCTCTGCAGATGATCAGTTAGCTGTTTTACAACTACCCTTTCAAGAATTTTTGAGAGAAAAGAAAGGTTGGAGATTGGCTTATAATTAGCTAAGATAGTTGGATCAAGTGATGGCTTTTTAAGTAATGGTTTAATTACTGCCACCTTAAAAGCCTGTGGTACATAGCCATCTAATAAAGACAGATTGATCATATTTAAGATCGAAGCATTAATTAATGGTAGGGCTTCCTTGAGCAGCCTGGTAGGAATGGGGTCTAATAGACATGTTGATGGTTTGAGGAAGTGACTAATGAAAATAACTCAGACAGAACAATCAGAGAGAAAGAGTCTAACCAAATACCAGCATTACTGAAAGCAGCCGAACATAAAGATATGTCTTTCGGATGGTTATGAATAATTTTTTCTCTAATAGTTCAAATTTTATTTGCAAAGAAAGTCATGAAGTCATTACTAGTTAAAGTTAAAGGAATACTCGGCTCAATAGAGCTCTGACTCTTTGTCAGCCTGGCTACAGTGCTGAAAAGAAACCTGGGGTTGTTCTTATTTTCTTCAATTAGTGATGAGTAGTAAGATGTCCTAGCTTTACGGAGGGCTTTTTTTATAGAGCAACAGACTCTTTTTCCAGGCTAAGTGAAGATCTTCTAAATTAGTGAGACGCCTTTTCCTCTCCAACTTACGGGTTATCTGCTTTAAGCTGCGAGTTTGTGAGTTATACCACAGTCAGGCACTTCTGATTTAAGGCTCTCTTTTTCAGAGGAGCTACAGCATCCAAAGTTGTGCTCAATGAGGATGTAAAACTATTGATGAGATAATCGATCTCACTCACAGAGTTTAGGTAGCTACTCTGCACTGTGTTGGTATATGGCATTGGAGAACATAACAAAGAAGGAATCATATCCTTAAACCTACTTACAGAGCTTTCCGAAAGACTTCTACTGTAATGAAGCTTATTCCCCACTGCTGGGTAGTCCATTAAAGTAAATGTAAATGTTATTAAGAAATGATCAGACAGAAGGGGGTTAAGTCTTCAATTTCCATACCATAAGTCAAAACAAGATCTAAAGTATAATTAAGGTGGTGGGTGGACTCATTTACAGTTTGAGCAAAGCCAATTGAGTCTAATAATAGATTGAATGCAGTGTTGAGGCTGTCATTCTCAGCATCTATATGGATGCTAAAATCGCCCACTATAATTATCTTATCTGAGCTAAGCACTAAGTCAGACAAAAGGTCTGAAAATTCACAGAGAAACCCACAGTAACAACAAGGTGGACAATAGATAACAACAAATAAAACTGGTTATTGGGACTTACAATTTGGATGGACAAGACTAAGAGTCAAGCTTTCAAATGAATTAAAGCTCTGTCTGGGTTTTTGATTAATTAATAAGCTGGAGTGGAAGATTGCTGCTAATCCTCCCCCTCGGCCCGTGCTACAAGCATTCTGACAGTTAGTGTGACTCGCGGGGTGTTGACTCATTTAAACTAACATATTTATCCTGCTGTAACCAGGTTTCTGTAAGGCAGAATAAATCAATATGTTGATCAATTATTATATCATTTACTAACAGGGACTTAGAAGAGAGAGACCTAATGTTTAATAGACCACATTTAACTGTTTTAGTCTGTGGTGCAGTTGAAGGTGCTATATTATTTTTTCTTTTTGAATTTTTATGCTTAAATAGATTTTTACTGGTTGTTGGTGGTCTGGGAGCAGGCACTGTCTCTACGGGGATGGGGTATTGGGGGGATGGCAGGGGGAGAGAAGCTGCAGAGAGGTGTATAAGACTACAACTCTGCTTCCTGGTCCCAACCCTGGGTAGTCACAGTTTGGAGGGTTTAATAAAACTGGCCAGATTTCTAGAAATGAGAGCTGCTCCATCCAAAGTGGGATGGATGCCGTCTCTCCTAACAAGACCAGGTTTTCCTCAGAAGCTTTGCCAATTATCTATGAAGCCCACCTCATTTTTTGGACACCACTCAGACAGCCAGCAATTCAAGGAGAACATGCGGCTAAACATGTCACTCCCGGTCCGACTGGGGAGGGGCCAAGAGAAAACTACAGAGTCCGACATTGTTTATGCAAAGTTACACACCGATTCAATGTTAATTTTAGTGACCTCCGATTGGCGTAACTGGGTGTCATTACTGCCGACGTGAATTACAATCTTACCGAATTTACACTTAGCCTTGCCAGCAGTTTCAAATTTCCTTCAATGTCGCCTGCTCTGGCCCCCGGAAGACAATTGACTATGGTTGCTGGTGTCGCTAACTTCACATTTCTCAAAACAGAGTCGCCAATAACCAGAGTTTGATCCTCGGCGGGTGTGTCGCCAAGTGGGGAAAAACGGTTAGAGATGTGAACGGGTTGGTGGTGTACAGGGGGCTTGTGTTTAGGACTACGCTTCCTCCTCACAATCACCCAGCCGGCCTGCTTTCCCGGCTGCTCGGGATCCGCTGGGGGGCAGCTAACGGCGACTAAGCTACCTTGGTCCGCACTGACTACAGGGGCCTGGCTAGCTGTAGGATTTTCCAAGGTGCGGAGTCGAGTCTCCAATTCGCGTAGCCTGGCCTCCAAAGCTACGAATAAGCTACACTTATTACATATAACTAAATAACTAAACATTTCACACCCAGAGCAGAAAAGTGCGGGAGAGACAGGAGAAGCTGCCATACTAAACCGGCTAAGAGCTAGTAGCTGCGTTAAGCTAGCGGATTCCTAAAAACACACAAAGTGAATAATGTGTAAATAATTTAGAGGTGATTCAGCAGAGGGAGTGCTTTAGTTAAGGCACGTGAAGATTACACTGTGAAACAAATCGTTATCTAGTTATCTAGATCAATCTAACTACGCAGATTAAACAGCTAACAGATACAGCAAAACACCGCTGTGCTCCGGAACAGGAAGTGATCCAATACCACAGTGAGAGCCAACCACCAGTAGAGCGTACTATCTCTGCAGGACCTCTGATGCAGCCCCAATCTGTCTGTCAAGCTCATGTTTCATCTTACTTCCATTTGTGAACAAGACCCTGAAATACTTGAACTCCCCCCACTTGGGGAAATAAATGTGCCCTGACTCAGACAATGGTCTCAGATTTGGTGATGGCCTCACACTCAGGTGCAAACCTGTCCAGTGCACATCGGAGGTCACTCACTGAAGGGGAGACTCCAGTTCACCTAACCTGCATGTCTGTGGAAGTGGGAGGAAGTCAGATCACCCGGAGGAAATCCATGTAAGCACAGGGGGTATACATGCAAGCACCAAAAACCCCAGGACCCTCTTGCTGTGAAGCAACAGTACCTTTTAGTAAAAGCTGATCTGATAAACATAATGAATGATGTGACACTACAAGAAGCCTAGATATACTTAAAAATGTCAGAAATAAAACATATATAATGTGACTGCACATGTAACTTTTTAATAACTTGAATAACAGAGTTGAAAAAAGTGGGTGGGTCGGTTTGATTAAGTATCTTTTTGCAAATTTTCTTTTTGTAAATTTTAACATGACTTGGACAAAAGTGGTCTTTTTTTCTTTACTGTTCCCACAATTCCAACGTCAATTTAAATCTAATTTTGTGGCAAATCACATTACACCCCAGGAAGGTCTCCATACCCCCAGTTATACCATGATCAGTGAGAATTCCATGTCTAAGTGGCGTGCATTATTTTCATGCATACGCACACGTAGTTCGGTGAGTTAAGTCACTGTAATATCACTCAGCTCTGGTCGTCACCATAACAACGCACAAATCAGTTGGCGCAGATCAGCTATGTTTTGATAGGTGAGTGACAGAAACGTGATAAAACATGGATTTCCAAGTGAACTTTATTATTTTTGGCCAAAATAAAATGTTTGAGGAATGGGAAGAGGAGGAGAGCAAACGAGAAGAACAGCAAAAGCACTGGCATAAAGATTTAACATCGGACGAACTGGACAAGATTGAAGACGGAAAAGAAGAAAAGAACAATGAAAAAAGTTAACAAATAAAATTTGTGTGTTAGCTCACTGTGTGGGACCATGGTATAAGCGGATTAAACGACTTGAAGCCGTGCATTATACGGTTTGAATGCTTCGCGTTGTGGTGTTTTAAACTCTGCGTCATGCATTCAAACCATAAAATGCACTGCTTCTTGTTGTTTATCCTTAAAGAACCACTGCTCCAGATGGTGGCAGAGACCAATAACATTGATAAACTGAGATGCACTCATCATCTACCTTCTCCAGGTCAGTTTTATCCATCGTCAACAGACAGGTCCAGGTAATGTTGTGTTCCTGGGGGGAAAGAAAGCATATGTCAGAGGCTGCAAATTGAAAACTTCAACTGCAGTTACAGACTCCAAAACAAAACCAGTGGATCTTAATGCTGCTGCTTTGACTTAAGATGGAACATTTATTCATTCTTTCATTTTCAGCCACTTATCCAGATCGCAGTGACAGCAGAGCAGGCAGCTCATCCCACACTTTCCTATCCTTGGCCAAGTCCTGTAACTTTTCCCAGGAGATCCAAAGGTGCTACCAAGCCATCTGGGGAATATACAGTTGTATGTGAAAGTTTGGGCACCCCCAATGATTTGCATGATTTTCCTTTATAAATTATTGGTTGTTTGGATAAGCAATTTCAAGTTAAATATATCATATAACAGACAAACACGGTGATGATGGGAGTATTCCAGTACTCTGGAATAGACCTTACCGGGGAGGCTGAGGAGTGTGATCCCCCTATAGTTGGAACACACCCTCCGGTCCCCCTTCTTAAACAGAGGGACCACCACCCCAGTCTGCCAATCCAGAGGCACTGTCCCCGATCGCCACGCGATGTTGCAGAGGCATGTCAGCCAAGACAGTCCCACAACATCCAGAGACTTAAGGTACTCAGGACGGATTTCATCCACCCCAGGAGCCTTGCCAACGAGGAGCTTTTTAACCACCTTGGTGACTTTGGCCTGGGTAATGGATGAGTCCGCCTCTGAGTCCCCAGTTTCTGCTTCCTCTTCGGAAGACGTGACGATGGGACTGAGGAGATGCTAGAAGTACTTCTTCCACCGCCCGACAATATCCCGAGTCAGGGTCAACAGCTTCCCACCCACACCGTAAACAGTGCTGGTGGAGAGCTGCTTCCGCCTCCTGAGACGTCGGACAGTTTGGCAGAATTTCTTCGAGGCCGACCGATAGTCCTTCTCCATGGCCTCCACGAAACTCCCAGACCCGAGTTTTTGCCTCTGCGACCGCACGGGCTGCGGCACGCTTGGCCTGCCGGTACCTGTCAGCTGCCTCTGGGGTCCCACCTACCAACAAAGATAAGTAGGACTCGTTCTTCAGCTTGCTGAAGAAGGATATACGAGGTCTACTAGAAAGGTATCCTACTTTTTATTTTTTTCAAAAACTATATGCAGCTTGTTTCGAGCTGAAAACCTCCAAATTTAAGCCTCTGATGACCCAGGATGTCGTGAGAGAACAGAGAACTTTCAGAAGAGGTCGGGATCAGTAGTTTATCTGGACATTCCACTGCTAAAGGAGATTTTGTAATGAAAGACGTGCGGACGGATTGGCGCGTTGGCAGGCAGCCGGCGCGGCGCGCCGCCACAGGAAAAACACCTCCGTGTTGATAACCATTTGTAAAAACCAGGCGGCTTTTGATGGCTTTCAGTTGAATATCTGAGAAGTTGTTTAACAGCTGGACATGTTCCAACTTGTCCTTAAGGCTTCCAACGGAGGTGTTTTTCCTGTGGCGGCACAACTTTGGAGGTTTTCAGCTCTAAACAGGCTGACGACGGCGCCTGGGAGCGCTGCGCGACGTCCCGCTCCGTGGGAAGTCCTTAAAGCGACAGTAACACTCCATAATCTCTCATCAGCCGTTAAAATTTTCACCGAAAACCAGCTGAATTTCTCGAATGGTGTCCACTTCGATGTGCCTCCCAGGTTCTGAAAAAATTTTGATCAAGCAAAGCTCCAGTCTCTCAGGAAGTTCCCAGACAAAAGAAATCCGACGAGAGGGGTGGACCACTCCTCACTCAAAGCCTGCCCACAGGCGAATGACGCAACCGACAGGCGTGAAAAAACTCACGCATGCGCACGAGGGTTCAAGTTTGGCTGATGTAATCGCACGTGATTCAAATCCATATAGTTTTTGAAAAAAATTAAAAGGTCGGATACTTTTCTAATAGACCTCGTATATATATATATATATATATATATATATATATATATATATATATATATATATATATACACACACAGTGGGGCCAACAAGTATTTAGACAGTCCCTGATTGCGCAAGTTCTCCTACTTAGAAAGATGAGAGAGGTCTGTAATTTTCATCATAGGTACACTTCAACTATGAGAGACAAAATGACAAAAAAAAAAAAAATCTGGAAATCACATTGTAGGATTTTTAAAGAATTTATTTGTAAATTGTGGTGGAAAATAAGTATTTGGTCAATAACAAAAGTTCAGCTCGATACTTTGTAACATAATCTTTGTTGGCAATGACAGAGGTCAAACACTTCCTGTAAGTCTTCACCAGGTTTGTAGCTGGTATTTTGGCCCATTCCTCCATGCAGATCTCCTCTAGAGCAGTGATGTTTTGGGGCTGTCGCTGGGCAACACGGACTTTCAACTCCCTCAACAAATTTTCTATGGGGTTAAGGTCTGGAGACTGGCTTGACCACTCCAGGACCTTGAAATTCTTTTTAGGGAGCGGTGTGTTTGGGATCATTGTCATGCTGGAAGACCCAGCCACGTTGCATCTTCAATGCTCTCACTGAAGGACGGAGGTTTTGTCTTAAAATCTCATGATACACGGCCCCGTTCATTCTTCCCTTAACACGGATCAGTCGTCCTGTCCCCTTTGCAGAAAAACAGCCCCAAAGCATGATGTTTCCACCCCCATGCTTCACAGTAGATATGGTGTTCTTGGGATGCAACTTCTTCTTCTGACAACTTGAGTTTTTATTAAAAACTTCTACTTTGGTTTCATCTGACCACATGATATTCTCCCAATCCTCTTCTGGATCATCCATATGCTCTCTGGCAAACTTCAGACGGGCTGGGACATGGGACTGGCTTAAGCAGGGGAACACGTCTGGCACTGCAGGATTTGAGTCCATCTCTGTGTAGTGTGTAGCCTTTGTTACTTTGGTCCCAGCTCTCTGCAGGTCATTCATCAGGTCCCTTCATGTAGTTCTGGGATTTTTGCTCACCGTTCTCATGATCATTTTTACCCCACGGGATGAGAGCTTGCGTGGAGCCCCAGATTGAGGGAGATTATCAATGGTCTTGTATGTCTTCCATTTCCCACAGTTGATTTATTCACACCAACCTGCTTCCCGACCGTAGATTCACTCTTCCCAGCCTGGTGCAGGTCTACAATTTTCCTCCTGGTGTCCTTCGACAGCTCTCTGGTCTTGGCCATGGTTGAGTTTGGAATCTGACTGTTTGAGGCTGTGGACAGGTGTCTTTTATACAGATAAGGAGTTCCAACAGATGCCATTAATACAGGTAACAGGTGGAGGACAGAAGAGCTTCTTAAAGAAGAAGTTAAAGGTCTGTGAGAGCCAGAAATCTTGCTTGTTTGTGGATGACCAAATACTTATTTTCCACCACAATTTACAAATAAATTCTTTAAAAATCCTACAATGTGATTTCCAGATTTTTTTTTTTTTTTGTCATTTTGTCTTCTCATAGTTGAAGTGTACCTATGATGAAAATTACAGACCTCTCTCATCTTTTTAATGGCCCAGTCACACGGCACTTAAAGGGCAACGAAGCTCTGATGAAACAAGAAATCTGGACTTTCATTGACTTTCGTTGGCATCGTTTAACCTTCGTGCAGCTTCGTTCCTCCAGCTGGCACTTCCTCAGGATTTTTAAACTGTTGAAAAATTTGAACGAAGGGCAACGAAAACCTCAATTCGCCTGTGTTTCGTTTTGCTGTCGTTCTTGACGTTTTTTTTAATCATTTGTGTAGTTTTTGCAATGTTATTGTTTAATTTGACTTCGTTGGAGCAGCTGAACGTTTTCACACAGTGCAGAAGCCGGTTTCTGAGTGCGCAGGCTGCTGCTGCATTCACGTACCGTTGGAAATTACAGGGCAGACTCAGCCTGCTTGCTTGGATTTTTTTATCTGTGTGTGGGGGGTCAGCTTCAATGGGCTCAGGCACCTTACATAGGCCAGAATTAATCTTTTGTGTGGATATAATTAATTATTTTGCCACAAGCAACTGCTAAATTTGAAATAACAAAAAAGTTGTGTAATTTCCGACGGTACTTGAATGCAGCATAAGCAGCAGCAGCAGCGTGCACTTATTATTTTTTATTAAATATAACAATATGAGTGTAGGAATGACAATCCAGTCCTTCTGTACATGTGCCAACAGGTAGATGAATCAAAATGATTACATAAAGAGCTGTTCTGGAAGGCAGAATTCATGTTGTGGATCAGTGATCAGCCGGTGGAATAACCGCACGACTCAATGCGCGCGTTCACACGCACTGATTAATTTACTGCTCCGATATATTCAATCATCTTTACACTTATATTTATATTTATTCTCCCTATTGACAGTTTTCTGTTATAAATCAATATCGATGGCTTAGAACATAATACAGTGATACAGCAGTGACCACAGCGCACTTTTTTCTTTTTTTAATTGGAGCAAGACGGAGCGCGCAGCGTGTCGACAGACAGTGTGGATTCTGATAATGATGGAGATGATCCCTCTTTTGTTCTGGACGAGGAACCAGAGCAGGTGGTCCACTGATGTGCACACAGATCTCCACAGCTTCTGTTTGCAGTTTCTCCAGGACTCAGGTGCTATGAGCTCTGTTCCAGCGCCGAGTCCTGGAACTCAGAGATGCAGACACACACTGCTCCAGCTGTAGCTCCAGGCACGTTTCATTTAAAGCGTTGAGATCGTGAGCTTCGGTTTTTTTAAGTTCCTCTTTTGTCCTTTTTGCGCGCTTGCTTCGCAGGCTGTTCGGTGGTAAAGCTCTTTCGTCCACCTTTTCTCAACGAATTGTGACTTTTTTTACTTTTTCCCTTCGTTCAGGAATCTTCGTGTGCCGTGTGACTGGGCCATAAGTAGGGGAACTTGCACAATCAGGGACGGACTAAATACTTGTTGGTCCCACTGCATGTGTGTGTGTGTGTGTGTGTATATATAAATATATATATATCCACGTGATGTGACAAATGCTAGTTCTAAAACAAGAAATCGTTTTCAAGACACAAATGATTGCACTGCGGTATTGTATCACTTCCTGTTCCGGAGCACAGCGGTGTTTTTCTGTATCTGTTAGCTGTTTAATCTGCGCAGTTAGATTGATCTAGTTACCTAGATAACGATTTGTTTCACAGTGTAATCTTCACATGCCTTAACTAAAGCACTCCTTCTGCTGAATCACCTCTAAATTATTTACACATTATTCACTTTGCGTGTTTTTAGGAATCCGCTAGCTTAGCGCAGCTACTAGCTCTTAGCCAGTTTAGCATGGCGGCTTCTCCTGTCTCTCCTGCACTTTTCTGCTCTGGGTGTGAAATGTTTAGTTATTCCTCGGCCTCCTTTAGCAGTAACGGTACTTGTAATAAGTGTAGCTTATTCATAGCTTTGGAGGCCAGGCTGGGCGAACTGGAGACTCGGCTCCGCACCGTGGAAAATTCTACAGCTAGCCAGGCCCCTGTAGTCAGTGCGGACCAAGGTAGCTTAGCCGCCGTTAGTTACCCCCTGGCAGATCCCGAGCAGCCGGGAAAGCAGGCCGACTGGGTGACTGTGAGGAGGAAGCGTAGTTCTAAACAGAAGCCCCGTGTACACCGCCAACCCGTTCACATTTCTAACCGTTTTTCCCCACTCGACGACACACCCGCCGAGGATCAAACTCTGGTTATTGGCGACTCTGTTTTGAGAAATGTGAAGTTAGCGACACCAGCAACCATAGTCAATTGTCTTCCGGGGGCCAGAGCAGGCGACATTGAAGGAAATTTGAAACTGCTGGCTAAGGCTAAGCGTAAATTTGGTAAGATTGTAATTCACGTTGGCAGTAATGATACCCGGTTACGCCAATCGGAGGTCACTAAAATTAACATTGAATCGGTGTGTAACTTTGCAAAAACAATGTCGGACTCTGTAGTTTTCTCTGGGACCCCTCCCCAATCGGACCGGGAGTGACATGTTTAGCCGCATGTTCTCCTTGAATTGCTGGCTGTCTGAGTGGTGTCCAAAAAATGAGGTGGGCTTCATAGATAATTGGCAAAGCTTCTGGGGAAAACCTGGTCTTGTTAGGAGAGACGGCATCCATCCCACTTTGGATGGAGCAGCTCTCATTTCTAGAAATCTGGCCAATTTTCTTAAATCCTCCAAACCGTGACTATCCAGGGTTGGGACCAGGAAGCAGAGTGGTAGTCTTACACACCTCTCTGCAGCTTCTTTCCCCCTGCCATCCCCTCATTACCCCATCCCCGTAGAGACGGTGCCTGCTCCCAGACCACCAATAACCAGCAAAAATCTATTTAAGCATAAAAATTCAAAAAGAAAAAATAATATAGCACCTTCAACTGCACCACAGACTAAAACAGTTAAATGTGGTCTATTAAACATTAGGTCTCTCTCTTCTAAGTCCCTGTTGGTAAATAATATAATAATTGATCAACATATTGATTTATTCTGCCTTACAGAAACCTGGTTACAGCAGGATGAATATGTTAGTTTAAATGAGTCAACACCCCCAAGTCACACTAACTGTCAGAATGCTCGTAGCACGGGCCGAGGCGGAGGATTAGCAGCAATCTTCCATTCCAGCTTATTAATTAATCAAAAACCCAGACAGAGCTTTAATTCATTTGAAAGCTTGACTCTTAGTCTTGTCCATCCAAATTGGTAGTCCCAAAAACCAGTTTTATTTGTTATTATCTATCGTCCACCTGGTCGTTACTGTGAGTTTCTCTGTGAATTTTCAGACCTTTTGTCTGACTTAGTGCTTAGCTCAGATAAGATAATTATAGTGGGCGATTTTAACATCCACACAGATGCTGAGAATGACAGCCTCCACACTGCATTTAATCTATTATTAGACTCTATTGGCTTTGCTCAAAATGTAAATGAGTCCACCCACCACTTTAATCATATCTTAGATCTTGTTCTGACTTATGGTATGGAAATAGAAGACTTAACAGTATTCCCTGAAAACTCCCTTCTGTCTGATCATTTCTTAATAACATTTACATTTACTCTGATGGACTACCCAGCAGTGGGGAATAAGTTTCATTACACTAGAAGTCTTTCAGAAAGCGCTGTAACTAGGTTTAAGGATATGATTCCTTCTTTATGTTCTCTAATGCCATATACCAACACAGTGCACAGTAGCTACCTAAACTCTGTAAGTGAGATAGAGTATCTCGTCAATAGTTTTACATCCTCACTGAAGACAACTTTGGATGCTGTAGCTCCTCTGAAAAAGAGAGCTTTAAATCAGAAGTGCCTGACTCTGTGGTATAACTCACAAACTCGTAGCTTAAAGCAGATAACCCGTAAGTTGGAGAGGAAATGGCGTCTCACTAATTTAGAAGATCTTCACTTAGCCTGGAAAAAGAGTCTGTTGCTCTATAAAAAAAGCCCTCCGTAAAGCTAGGACATCTTTCTACTCATCACTAACTGAAGAAAATAAGAACCCCAGGTTTCTTTTCAGCACTGTAGCCAGGCTGACAAAGAGTCAGAGCTCTATTGAGCCGAGTATTCCATTAACTTTAACTAGTAATGACTTCATGACTTTCTTTGCTAACAAAATTTTAACTATTAGAGAAAAAATTACTCATAACCATCCCAAAGACGTATCGTTATCTTTGGCTGCTTTCAGTGATGCCGGTATTTGGTTAGACTCTTTCTCTCCAATTGTTCTGTCTGAGTTATTTTCATTAGTTACTTCATCCAAACCATCAACATGTTTATTAGACCCCATTCCTACCAGGCTGCTCAAGGAAGCCCTACCATTATTTAATGCTTCGATCTTAAATATGATCAATCTGTCTTTGTTAGTTGGCTATGTACCACAGGCTTTTAAGGTGGCAGTAATTAAACCATTACTAAAAAAGCCATCACTTGACCCAGCTATCTTAGCTAATTATAGGCCAATCTCCAACCTTCTTTTTCTCTCAAAAATTCTTGAAAGGGTAGTTGTAAAACAGCTAACTGATCATCTGCAGAGGAATGGTCTATTTGAAGAGTTTCAGTCAGGTTTTAGAATTCATCATAGTACAGAAACAGCATTAGTGAAGGTTACAAATGATCTTCTTATGGCCTGAGACAGTGGACTCATCTCTGTGCTTGTTCTGTTAGACCTCAGTGCTGCTTTTGATATTGTTGATCATAAAATTTTATTACAGAGATTAGAGCATGCCATAGGTATTAAAGGCACTGCGCTGCGGTGGTTTGAATCATATTTGTCTAATAGATTACAATTTGTTCATGTAAATGGGGAATCTTCTTCACAGACTAAAGTTAATTATGGAGTTCCACAAGGTTCTGTGCTAGGACCAATTTTATTCACTTTATACATGCTTCCCTTAGGCAGTATTATTAGACGGTATTGCTTAAATTTTCATTGTTACGCAGATGATACCCAGCTTTATCTATCCATGAAGCCAGAGGACACACACCAATTAGCTAAACTGCAGGATTGTCTTACAGACATAAAGACATGGATGACCTCTAATTTCCTGCTTTTAAACTCAGATAAAACTGAAGTTATTGTACTTGGCCCCACAAATCTTAGAAACATGGCGTCTAATCAGATCCTTACTCTGGATGGCATTACCCTGACCTCTAGTAATACTGTGAGAAATCTTGGAGTCATTTTTGATCAGGATATGTCATTCAAAGCGCATATTAAACAAATATGTAGGACTGCTTTTTTGCATTTACGCAATATCTTTAAAATTAGAAAGGTCTTGTCTCAGAGTGATGCTGAAAAACTAATTCATGCATTTATTTCCTCTAGGCTGGACTATTGTAATTCATTATTATCAGGTTGTCCTAAAAGTTCCCTAAAAAGCCTTCAGTTAATTCAAAATGCTGCAGCTAGAGTAGTAACGGGGACTAGAAGGAGAGAGCATATCTCACCCATATTGGCCTCTCTTCATTGGCTTCCTGTTAATTCTAGAATAGAATTTAAAATTCTTCTTCTTACTTATAAGGTTTTGAATAATCAGGTCCCATCTTATCTTAGGGACCTCGTAGTACCATATCACCCCAATAGAGCGCTTCGCTCTCAGACTGCAGGCTTACTTGTAGTTCCTAGGGTTTGTAAGAGTAGAATGGGAGGCAGAGCCTTCAGCTTTCAGGCTCCTCTCCTGTGGAACCAGCTCCCAATTCAGATCAGGGAGACAGACACCCTCTCTACTTTTAAGATTAGGCTTAAAACTTTCCTTTTTGCTAAAGCTTATAGTTAGGGTTGGATCAGGTGACCCTGAACCATCCCTTAGTTATGCTGCTATAGACTTAGACTGCTGGGGGTTCCCATGATGCACTGTTTCTTTTTATTTACCTCTTTTTGCTCTGTATGCACCACTCTGCATTTAATCATTAGTTATTGATCTCTGCTCCCCTCCACAGCATGTCTTTTTCCTGGTTCTCTCCCTCAGCCCCAACCAGTCCCAGCAGAAGACTGCCCCTCCCTGAGCCTGGTTCTGCTGGAGGTTTCTTCCTGTTAAAAGGGAGTTTTTCCTTCCCACTGTCGCCAAGTGCTTGCTCATAGGGGGTCGTTTTGACCATTGGGGTTTTTCTGTAATTATTGTATGGCTTTTGCCTTACAATCTAAAGCGCCTTGGGGCAACTGTTTGTTGTGATTTGGCGCTATATAAATTAAATTGATTTGATTTGATTTGAAATGATTACCCCTGCCATGAAATGCTGTTTAAGTCATTCTCCTCACTCATGTCATCACCCATTGTCTGACACAAAAGTTTCAAAAATTTTCTGGAGGCCAATAGCACTAAAACACCACACAAATCACACCTCCCACAATGCATTTCTGTTTCCACAGTGAATCAAGATGGAGTTTGTGGATGTGTCTTGAAAACGACGGCAATATGCTGATGTCGTACAAGGTCCCACTCTCCGACCAGCACTCTCAGGCTGCTTTTTGTCTGAACATCCCACTTTATTGGACAAATTATATACATAAATTTTCATATCTACAGATTAGAATAATTAACTATTTAAGCATTTATTGGTCAATAATAAAGTTTCCGAACATATCTGTGCACCCCTTTAGTGAACATTAGCATATATGGAATCAAAGCATCTCTAACAGTACATCTCGGCTTAATTCCAGAAGAGAAAGAAACACCTAATCTTACAAATACACAATAAACACAATGATATCTTATTCCTATCATACTTACATGCATGATATCACTGAGGTTCCCAAGATCAAGGCCATGCAAAAGAAGCTCAAGGTCTTCAAGCTTGGTTACACTGTGGAGAGCGAACACTCTTATCACAAAAAAACATTGGTTCTCACTCAGTGTCACCCAAATTCTAAACCAAATGTTGTGTGGGCCGCCAAAAGAGGAGGTACTGCTGGCCCACCACCAGAGGGCACCCTGCCTGAAGTGCGGGCTTCAGGCATGAGAGGGCGCTGCCGCCACGGACACAGCCGGGGGTGACAGCTGTCACTCATTATCTCATGACAGCTGTCACCCATCTACGCTTCATCATACTACTCCATAAAACCCGGACGTCATCTCCACCTCATTGCCGAGATATCATCTACCTGTGAAGGCAATTTCTCTGCTGACTTAATACTGAATAATAGTCTGAACTCTTTTGCAGCTGTTTTCCTGTGGTGTGCCTTATCTGCTGGATTGGCGTTTGGTGTGAACAGCGACGGCTTCGCTTCACACCCAAACCAGATAGGTGGTTTAACAGGAGCTGCACGAGTGTGTGATTAGAGGTGGAGGTGACTTTCCACCTTCTGACTGTTTTTGTTACTGGGTGTGCACACACCCACATCTCACTGTTTGTGCTCCTTACCAGCAGTACCAGATCCGACAGTCGGGGACGGTGATCACCTGGGAATTCGGGACTTGGCAGCTCCAGTATTCACCAGGTTCGGTGGCGGCGGAAATCGTGTGGTTCCGGCTCTTCTCAGGACAGACGTCTTCTATCCTCGAGCCTGCCCACACGTCACCTTTGTGTATTGACTGCTATCATATTCTGAGATTGTCTGTATAGTCGTTGTGCACATTCACAACATTAAATTACCTTCTGGCTCATCTATTGACCGTTCATTTGCACCCCCTGTTGTGGGTCCGTGTCACTACACTTTCCCCAACACCAAAGCTTAAATTGATTGCAGCTGCAGGAACAATAAACATATGCACAACTTGAATTGTGAATTTTAGTTGTGTAAAAGTGACTGTACAATATATCCATCATTTTCTCATCTCATCTTCAACCGCTTATCCAGGATCAGGTTGGGGGACAACAGCTCTAGCGGGGACCGCAGACTTGCCTTTCCCGGGCCACACTGACCACCTCTGACTGGGGGATCTCGAGTTGTTCCCAGGCCAGTGTGGAGATATAATCTCTCCACCTAGTCCTGGGTCTTCCCCGGGGTCTCCTCCCAGATGGATGTGTCTGGAACACCTCCCTAGGGAGGTGACCAGGGGGCATCCTTACCAGATGCCCAAACCACCTCAGGTGGCTCCTCTCAAAGCGCAGGAGCAGCGGCTCTACTCCGAGCTCCCCACGGATGACCGAGCTTCTCACCCTATCTCTAAGGGAGACACCAGACACCCTCCTAAGGAAACCCATTTCAGCCGATTGTACCTGTGATCTAGTTCTTTCGGTCATGACCCAACCCTCATGACCATAGGTGAGAGGCAGGAACAAACATAGTCCAGTAGATCAAGAGCTTCACCTTTTGACTCAGCACCTTTTTTCTCACAACAGTATGGTAGAGCGAATGCAATACTGCCCCTGCTACACCGATTCTCCAGCCAATCTCAAGCTCCACTGTCCCCTCACTCGTGAACAAGACCCCGAGGTATTTGAAGTCCTTCACTTGGGGCAAGACCGTATTCCATCGAACGTAGGCAATCCATCGGTTTCCTGCTGAGAATCATGGCCTCAGATTTAGAGGTGCTGATCCTCATCCCAGCCGCTTCACACTCGGCTGTGAACTGATCCATTGAGTGTTGGAGTTCACAGACTGATGAAGCCAACAGGACCACATCATCTGCAAAAAGCAGTGATGATACCCTGAGCCCACCAAACTGGAAACCCTCCTCCCCCCGACTACACCTCGATATCCTGTCCATGAATATCAAACACAGGATTAATGACAAGGCGCAGCAATGACAGAGGCCAACCCCCACCGGAAACAAGTCTAACTTACTGCTGAGCACCCGAACACAGCTCTTGTTTTTTGAGTACAGAGACTGGAAGGCCTTGAGAAGGGACCCCCTAACTCTATACTCCTGCAGCAGGCAGGCAACCTCCACGCACCCCAAGCACCCTCCAAGATCCTTGTGAGAGTGAAAAACTGGTCAGTTGTTCAACGGCCAGGACAGAACCTGCACTGATCCTCTTCAATCAGGGGTTCGACTGTCGGCCGAACCCTCCTTTCCAGCACCCTGGAGTACACTTTACCAGGAAGGCTGAGTAGTGTGATTCCCCTGAAACTGGCACACACTCTCTGGTCCCCGTTTTTTTAAATATGGGGACCACCACCCCAGTCTGCCACTCCTTAGGCACTGTCCCAGACCACAACGCAATGATGAAGAGACGTGTCATCCAAGACTGTCCCTCCACACGCAGAGCCTTAAGCATTTCTGGATGGATCTCATCAAGCCCCGGTGCATTGCCACTGCAGAGTTTTTTGACTACCTTAGTGATTTCCACCAGGGAAACTGATAAAAATCCTTAATCATCTTCCAGCTCTGCCCCGACTATAGAGGGCGTCCCGTTCTGATGCAGGAGTTCCTCAATGTGTTCCTGCCAGCGCCGGATTACATCCACAGTTGAGGTCAACAGAGTCCCATCCTTACTGTAGACAGCTTAGATGGTTCACCGTTTCCCCCTCCTGAGGTACCTCACAGTCCACCAGAAGCACCCTTTTTTCACACGTTTATTGAACTTTTGTATTTTTGTACAACATCAGAACAAACATAACAATAAGAAATAAAATAAAAAGGGGGCTCTCTCCCACCCTAAAACCCACTAATCACTCAATTAACATAATGTTAGACTCTACAAATCAAAGTCCTTTACAAAGCATAAAAAGACATCCATATACAACCCAAATTCAAATGAAGTTGGGGCATTGTCTGAAATGTAAATAAAAACAAAATACAATGATTTGCAAATCCTCTTGAACCTATATTCAATTGAATACACCACAAAGACAAGATATTTAATGTTCAAACTGATAAACTTTCTTGTTTTGTGCAAATATTTGCTCATTTTGAAATGGATGCATGCAACACATTTCAAAAAATCTGGGACAGGGGCAACAAAAGACTAGGAAAGTTGGTCAATGCTCAAGGAACTCCTATTTGGAACATTCCACAGGTGAATGGATTAATTTCTACAGGTGAGTGTCATTACTGGGTATAAAAGGAGCATCCCCAAAAGGCTCAGCCGTTCACAAGCAAAGATGGGGCGAGGATCACCACTTTGTGAACAACTGCATGAAAAAGTAGTCCAACAGATTAAGAAAAATGTTTCTCAATGTTCAACTGCAAGAAATTTAGGGATTCCATCATCTACAGTCCATAATATAATCAGAAGATTCAGACAATCTGGAGAACTTCCTACACGCAAGCGGCAAGGCTGAAAACCAACATTGAATGCCCGTGACCTTCGATCCCTCAGGCGGCACTGCATTAAAAACCGACATCATTGTGTAACAATGTCAAATGTGTATGTGCTGTTCTTAATTCTGATGTGTGCCATTATTATGGTAAACAAGTAATAATTGTGGACTAATTGCTGTCTGAGGTAACTGGAGTATAAAACATAATTTCTCCACTGTGAGATCAATAAAGTATATCTCATCTCATCTTAAAGGATCTTACCGCATGGGCTCAGGAACACTTCAGAAAACCATTGTCAGTTAACACAGTTTGGTGCTACATCTACAAGTGCAAGTTAAAACGGTGCCACCTTCTCTGGGCCCGAGCTCATTTGAAATAAACAGACGCAAAGTGGAAAAGTGTGCTGTGGTCTGAGGAGTCCACATTTCAAATTGTTTTTGGAAATCATGTACGTCGTGTCTTCCAGACAAAAGACGAAAAAGACCATCCAGATTGTTACCAGCGCAAAGCTCAAAAGAATCAGAATCGCCTTTATTGTAATTGTAATTTGCATTACGAGATTTGAGTGCAACTCCAAAAAGGTGCTTTCCGTGGTGCGAGCAATTTTTAGCCAAATAAAAGATAGCAAAATTTAATGGTAAATTATTCAGAGTATATGTACAACTAATATAAACATAAGGTAAAATAAAATAAAATGAAATGTGGACTAAGTAATGTAAAATGAGAATTATATACAAATGTGGAATCATATTGCATGGGAATATTGCACATGGTTTACAGATATTGCACAAGAAACCTGAAGGTGTGGATTAGAGCGATTTGTTTTTGTTCAGAGCAGTGATCGCTCTGGGGAGAAAGCTGTCCCTGAGTCCGTTTGTCTTGTTTTGATTGACCTATACTGTCGGCCGGAGGGTGGTAGGGCAAACAGGTGGTTGCTGGGGTGGGATGTGTCTTTGCTGATGCTGGCAGCTCTGCTGAGGTAGCGAGAGCTGGCAATGTCTTCCAGGCTGGGCAGAGAGAAGCCAGTGATTCCCTGGGCTGTTTCCCCTGGGCCCTGTTCTTCCTGAAGTCCAGGATTAATTCTTTTGTTTTTGTGGTGTTAGCTGAACACCACAAAATCATGGCCAAAATTGAGGACAGCTGTTCCTCGTCTCTGTAGTTGTCTCATCACCCCCCCCCCCCCCCGAGATGAGCCCAATCACGGTGGTATCATTCGCAAACCTTATGATGGTGTTTGTGGGATGGGTCAGAGATCAGTCGTGCGTGTAAAGGGTGAACAGGAGGGGGCTCAGTACACAGCCTTGAGGGGAACCGGTGCTGAGTGTGATGGTAGTGGACAGGTGGGGGCCAAGTTTCACGGACTGTGGTCGGTTTGTGAGAAGGAAGGCCTCTACTGGTGGTTGGCTCTCACTGCGGTATTGTATCACTTCCTGTTCCGGAGCACAGCGGTGTTTTTCTGTATCTGTTAGCTGTTTAATCTGTGCAGTTAGATTGATCTAGTTATCTAGATTACGATTTGTTTCCCACTGTAATCTTTACGTGCCTTAACTAAAGCACTCCTTCTGCTGAATCACCTCTAAATTATTTACACATTATTCACTTTGTGTGTTTTTAGGAATCCTGTTGTATGGCTGGGGGGGGCCTGGCTGCCGGTTTGTTTGCCTTTTGTGTTTCCTCCCAGGTGGCATGCATTTGGGACTGAGTGGCTGTGTTGCTGAGGCTGTTAGGACTTCACCCTGATCACCTGCGACTCGTCAGGACTCACAGCTGAGGTGCATCTGGAGGGATTGGAGTATGTTGGCATTTAAGACTGAAGTGCACAGTGTGCATTTGCCAGAGACTCGACCTTGTGACCAGACGGGTGAGATCGTCGTCTTGGGAGCCATCTCATCAGCAGCGGACGCTGAGAATGTCCAGGTTTGATGCACGGTCTGTGAAAGAGGAGAGGGTGAGGTCTCACGCTCGTCAGCACACTTCCTGAGGTACGTTGGATTTTGTGACTAACAGTTATACAGTCAGTAAATGTGGTGTCCCTCACACCTTATTGTATTGAGCTGTATGTTAGTCATGTATCAGCTTCCACTGCGGTGGAGTTTTGTGAACGGGATGTTCCATGCCTGCAGGTTGGAAGCTGATCAGTAATCAAGCCAGGAAGTGTTTGCTGTTTGTACACCTTTAAGTATTCTGTGTGTAGAGTGTGGACTCACATAATGGTTCCTTCTTTCACAGACTCGGTTTGTTGCGGCCACCTGGGGGGTGTCGGCGGGGTCCTTGGGTCCGAAACAGCTTCTGGCTCCGGACCGTTAGCGCTGCTGGGAGCGCACCACGCCAGACCGCACCTTTTATTATTATTATGATCACTGTTATGTATTAAATTCAGTTAGCCTTTGTACTGTGCTCTGCTTATTTCATACTGGGTCCTTCAAACGCTGGTCGGTTCTCCGAGCTGCGTCCGACACATAACAAATCCGCTAGCTTAGCATAGCTACTAGCTCTTAGCCGATTTAGCATGGCGGCTTCTCCTGTCTCTCCCGCACTTTTCTGCTCTGGGTGTGAAATGTTTAGTTATTCCTCTGCCTCCTTTAGCAGTAACGGTACTTGTAATAAGTGTAGCTTATTCGTAGCTTTGGAGGCCAGGCTGGGCGAATTGGAGACTCGGCTCCGCACCGTGGAAAATTCTACAGCTAGCCAGGCCCCTGTAGTCGGTGCGGACCAAGGTAGCTTAGCCGCCGTTAGTTACCCCCTGGCAGATCCCGAGCAGCCGGGAAAGCAGGCTGACTGGGTGACTGTGAGGAGGAAGCGTAGCCCTAAACAGAAGCCCCGTGTACACCGCCAACCCGTTCACATCTCTAACCGTTTTTCCCCACTCGACGACACACCCGCCGAGGATCAAACTCTGGTTATTGGCGACTCTGTTTTGCGAAATGTGAAGTTAGCGACACCAGCAACCATAGTCAATTGTCTTCCGGGGGCCAGAGCAGGCGACATTGAAGGAAATTTGAAACTGCTGGCTAAGGCTAAGCGTAAATTTGGTAAGATTGTAATTCACGTCGGCAGTAATGACACCCCGTTACGCCAATCGGAGGTCACTAAAATTAACATTAAATCGGTGTGTAACTTTGCAAAAACAATGTCGGACTCTGTAGTTTTCTCTGGGCCCCTCCCCAATCAGACCGGGAGTGACATGTTTAGCCGCATGTTCTCCTTGAATTGCTGGCTGTCTGAGTGGTGTCCAAAAAATGAGGTGGGCTTCATAGATAATTGGCAAAGCTTCTGGGGAAAACCTGGTCTTGTTAGGAGAGACGGCATCCATCCCACTTTGGATGGAGCAGCTCTCATTTCTAGAAATCTGGCCAATTTTCTTAAATCCTCCAAACCGTGACTATCCAGGGTTGGGACCAGGAAGCAGAGTTGTAGTCTTACACACCTCTCTGCAGCTTCTCTCCCCCTGCCATCCCCTCATTACCCCATCCCCGTAGAGACGGTGCCTGCTCCCAGACCACCAATAACCAGCAAAAATCTATTTAAGCATAAAAATTCAAAAAGAAAAAATAATATAGCACCTTCAACTGCACCACAGACTAAAACAGTTAAATGTGGTCTATTAAACATTAGGTCTCTCTCTTCTAAGTCCCTGTTGGTAAATGATATAATAATTGATCAACATATTGATTTATTCTGCCTTACAGAAACCTGGTTACAGCAGGATGAATATGTTAGTTTAAATGAGTCAACACCCCCGAGTCACACTAACTGTCAGAATGCTCGTAGCACGGGCCGGGGCGGAGGATTAGCAGCAATCTTCCATTCCAGCTTATTAATTAATCAAAAACCCAGACAGAGCTTTAATTCATTTGAAAGCTTGACTCTTAGTCTTGTCCATCCAAATTGGAAGTCCCAAAAACCAGTTTTATTTGTTATTATCTATCGTCCACCTGGTCGTTACTGTGAGTTTCTCTGTGAATTTTCAGACCTTTTGTCTGACTTAGTGCTTAGCTCAGATAATTATAGTGGGCGATTTTAACATCCACACAGATGCTGAGAATGACAGCCTCCACACTGCATTTAATCTATTATTAGACTCTATTGGCTTTGCTCAAAAAGTAAATGAGTCCACCCACCACTTTAATCATATCTTAGATCTTGTTCTGACTTATGGTATGGAAATAGAAGACTTAACAGTATTCCCTGAAAACTCCCTTCTGTCTGATCATGTCTTAATAACATTTACATTTACTCTGATGGACTACCCAGCAGTGGGGAATAAGTTTCATTACACTAGAAGTCTTTCAGAAAGCGCTGTAACTAGGTTTAAGGATATGATTCCTTCTTTATGTTCTCTAATGCCATATACCAACACAGTGCAGAGTAGCTACCTAAACTCTGTAAGTGAGATAGAGTATCTCGTCAATAGTTTTACATCCTCATTGAAGACAACTTTGGATGCTGTAGCTCCTCTAAAAAAGAGAGCTTTAAATCAGAAGTGCCTGACTCCGTGGTATAACTCACAAACTCGTAGCTTAAAGCAGATAACCCGTAAGTTGGAGAGGAAATGGCGTCTCACTAATTTAGAAGATCTTCACTTAGCCTGGAAAAAGAGTCTGTTGCTCTATAAAAAAGCCCTCTGTAAAGCTAGGACATCTTTCTACTCATCACTAATTGAAGAAAATAAGAACAACCCCAGGTTTCTTTTCAGCACTGTAGCCAGGCTGACAAAGAGTCAGAGCTCTATTGAGCCGAGTATTCCATTAACTTTAACTAGTAATGACTTCATGACTTTCTTTGCTAACAAAATTTTAACTATTAGAGAAAAAATTACTCATAACCATCCCAAAGACGTATCGTTATCTTTGGCTGCTTTCAGTGATGCCTGTATTTGGTTAGACTCTTTCTCTCCGATTGTTCTGTCTGAGTTATTTTCATTAGTTACTTCATCCAAACCATCAACATGTTTATTAGACCCCATTCCTACCAGGCTGCTCAAGGAAGCCCTACCATTATTTAATGCTTCGATCTTAAATATGATCAATCTATCTTTGTTAGTTGGCTATGTACCACAGGCTTTTAAGGTGGCAGTAATTAAACCATTACTTAAAAAGCCATCACTTGACCCAGCTATCTTAGCTAATTATAGGCCAATCTCCAACCTTCCTTTTCTCTCAAAAATTCTTGAAAGGGTAGTTGTAAAACAGCTAACTGATCATCTGCAGAGGAATGGTCTATTTGAAGAGTTTCAGTCAGGTTTTAGAATTCATCATAGTACAGAAACAGCATTAGTGAAGGTTACAAATGATCTTCTTATGGCCTCGGACAGTGGACTCATCTCTGTGCTTGTTCTGTTAGACCTCAGTGCTGCTTTTGATACTGTTGACCATAAAATTTTATTACAGAGATTAGAGCATGCCATAGGTATTAAAGGCACTGCGCTGCGGTGGTTTGAATCATATTTGTCTAATAGATTACAATTTGTTCATGTAAATGGGGAATCTTCTTCACAGACTAAAGTTAATTATGGAGTTCCACAAGGTTCTGTGCTAGGACCAATTTTATTCACTTTATACATGCTTCCCTTGCTTACCCAGCTTTATCTATCCATGAAGCCAGAGGACACACACCAATTAGCTAAACTGCAGGATTGTCTTACAGACATAAAGACATGGATGACCTCTAATTTCCTGCTTTTAAACTCAGATAAAACTGAAGTTATTGTACTTGGCCCCACAAATCTTAGAAACATGGTGTCTAACCAGATCCTTAATGTGGATGGCATTACCCTGTCCTCTAGTAATACTGTGAGAAATCTTGGAGTCATTTTTGATCAGGATATGTCATTCAAAGCGCATATTAAACAAATATGTAGGACTGCTTTTTTGCATTTACGCAATATCTCTAAAATCAGAAAGGTCTTGTCTCAGAGTGATGCTGAAAAACTAATTCATGCATTTATTTCCTCTAGGCTGGACTATTGTAATTCATTATTATCAGGTTGTCCTAAAAGTTCCCTAAAAAGCCTTCAGTTAATTCAAAATGCTGCAGCTAGAGTACTGACGGGGACTAGAAGGAGAGAGCATATCTCACCCATATTGGCCTCTCTTCATTGGCTTCCTGTTAATTCTAGAATAGAATTTAAAATTCTTCTTCTTACTTATAAGGTTTTGAATAATCAGGTCCCATCTTATCTTAGGGACCTCGTAGTACCATATCACCCCAATAGAGCGCTTCGCTCTCAGACTGCAGGCTTACTTGTAGTTCCTAGGGTTTGTAAGAGTAGAATGGGAGGCAGAGCCTTCAGCTTTCAGGCTCCTCTCCTGTGGAACCAGCTCCCAATTCAGATCAGGGAGACAGACACCCTCTCTACTTTTAAGATTAGGCTTAAAACTTTCCTTTTTGCTAAAGCTTATAGTTAGGGCTGGATCAGGTGACCATGAACCATCCCTTAGTTATGCTGCTATAGACGTAGACTGCTGGGGGGTTCCCATGATGCACTGTTTCTTTCTCTTTTTGCTCTGTATGCACCACTCTGCATTTAATCATTAGTGATCGATCTCTGCTCCCCTCCACAGCATGTCTTTTTCCTGGTTCTCTCCCTCAGCCCCAACCAGTCCCAGCAGAAGACTGCCCCTCCCTGAGCCTGGTTCTGCTGGAGGTTTCTTCCTGTTAAAAGGGAGTTTTTCCTTCCCACTGTAGCCAAGTGCTTGCTCACAGGGGGGTCGTTTTGACCGTTGGGGTTTTACATAATTATTGTATGGCCTTGCCTTACAATATAAAGCACCTTGGGGCAACTGTTTGTTGTGATTTGGCGCTATATAAAAAAATTGATTGATTGATTGATTGATTGAAGTCTTTGATCCACTGGCAGATGGGGTGGAGATGCCCAGATGTGTCATTTTCTGGACCAGGATCTCCGGGATGATGTGGTTTAAGGCTGAGCTGAAGTCCAGGAAGAGCATCCTCACATAGATCCCCTGGTGCTCCAGGTGGCTCAGCGCGGTGTGGAGAGCTGTGGTGATGGCGTCCTCTGTGGAGTGGTTTGCCCTGTTGACAAACTGGTGGGGGTCCAGAGTAGGAGGCAGACTGGCTCTGATGTGCTGAGAGACCAGTCTTTCAAAGCACTTCATGACCATAGGCGTTAGTGCAACAGGCCTGTAGTCATTTATGCTCTCCACTGCTGACTTCTTTGGGACTGGAATTATGGTGGAGGATTTGAGGCAGGGTGGAATGGTGGACTGCGACAGGGACAGGTTGAAGATGCAGGTGAAAACTCCAGCCAGTTGGTCAGCACACGCTTTCAGTACCTTTCCAGGTACACCATCGGGGCCGCCTTCCTGGGGTTAACAGCCTTCAGCACACGTCTCACTTCGTGTTCCTGAAGTGTTAGCGTGCTCGTGCTGGAGGGTGGTGGGTGTGGAGTTGCTGCTGGTCTGTCTGCTTCGAAGCGGGCAAAGAAGTGGTTCAGCTCCTCTGCCAGTGAGGCGTCAGACCTAGCATTTCCTGGGTTGCTGCTTTTTTAGTTGGTTATATGATTTATTCCCTGCCACATCCTTCTGGGGTCATTTACAGCGAAGTGGTCCTCTATCTTTTCCTTGTAGGCAGCCTTGGCCTCTCTGATGCCTCTTTTCAGATCGGAACTGGCCGCATTGTACAGGGCCTTGTCCCCTGATTTAAAGGCGGAGTTGCGGCTTTTTAATAGGGACTGCACTGCACTGTTCATCCAGGGATCTGGTTTAGAAAAACCCTGACCCTTTTGTCTACTACATTGATGTATATGTGCAATAGCTGTCTGGCGCCTCTGAGCCCAGAAGATGGCCATACTTTATGCCCATCCTGTCTCAGACTTTGACACTTGAAAAAAGCACTCACAGACGATGCTTGCTTCAACTGTGTTTCTATGCCATTGACTGACAGATTGGCTAGACTGTCCAGGCTTGAAGCGGAGATGTCTTCTCGCGCAAGTGACCACATGCTGAGCCCCTTACTGCTACAGTGAAGAAGGGTGCCCAAGACCTTAACTTGTCTGATAATGTTGACAACCTGGCCTCTGAATTTGCTGAGATGAAGTCATTGCTTCTTTCTCTGCAGCCTGCTGAATCTTCTGCTGCTCCTTTCACAGAGCAGTTGAGACCTTCCTGTGACTATAGTGAGGAGGGGCTGACCCCCCCCCAATGCCAGCCATCGTGATGATGACGTGATGTCAATTGCTGTGGGGACCCAACGGGTCAGACTGGAGATCAAGGTCGTGGGGGGGGGGCGGCGGGGGAGCGCTCACATCACCCCTGTCCCTCAACCATGAATTCCCACACTTTAAATGGTGATGCTCCTCAAGCGTCTGAGTCTGTCCTGTTCATTGTTACACGGGCCATTCAGTTGGCCTTATCACAGCTTGGTGTGGATGCTCCTCCCATGGAAATTGGTCATCTTGGAAACTCTCTGTCTCACCTTGCCCTTGCACTCTCCCGGTCTCTCCAGGATAATGAGCTGACACTGACACACAGAGCCTGGTGATGCTTCACTCCGGGCTTTTGCCAACATGTCACGGGAGCTTGGCAGACAGATGTCCACTCTGACCATAGCCCGGTGCCAGGTGTGGTTGGCTTAGTCCCCTCTGTCTGAGAATTTCAGGGGATCACTACGCACTCTGCCTGTTATCCCAGGTCAGGTTTTCGGCCCTGCGGCCCAGCAGACCCTTGAGCATGCTGTTCAGGCTAACAGGTCTCGGCAGCAATTTGCCGAATTACAGCGCACTCCCAGGTGCCAACCTAAGCGCACAGGAGGCTTCCCTCCAGCGAACAGACGTGATCCCGGGAATTGGGATGTACCGCGTCTGCCCTCCCAGCAGTCTACCTTTCGGCCACCCGTGGGGAGGCCACCCATGGGTGGACCACTCACAAATGGCCATCGTGATGGACAGGACCGTCATGCTCGCCCCTCATAATCATCACAGGGCCACAGTAGTTGGGTTTGATGCCCCATACAGGGCCACCAGTCATTTCTTTCACTGATGACAGGAGTTGGTGGAATGGGCGATTTCCAGGTTGGTCAGGGCCTACAATATTCAGTTCAATCGTCATTCCCCCAAGTTCAATGGTGTAAAGGTGACAGTTGTTACAGACCCAGAGAGGTCTCTCCACAGTCATTGATGATATGGGGCTGTATTCAGGTAAAGGCACTGGGGAGATGGCTGTCATTACATCATCAATAAATGTACAAGTTTACGTTGATATTTTGGACACTTTTCTTATCCCATCAATTGAAAGGATGTTTGGGATGATGAAATCATTTTTCAAGATGATAATGCATCTTGCCATAGAGCAAAAACTGTGAAAACATTCCTTGCAAAAAGAGACATACGGTCAATGTCATGGCCTGCAAATAGTCTGGATCTTAATCCAATTGGAAATCTTTGGTGGAAGTTGAAGAAAATGGTCCATGACAAGGCTCCAACCTGCAAAGCTGATCTGGCAACAGCAATCAGAGAAAGTTAGAGCCAGATTGATGAAGAGTACTGTTTATCACTCATTAAGTCCATGCCTCAGAGACTGCAAGCTGTTATAAAAGCCAGAGGTGGTGCAACAAAATACTAGTGATATGTTGGAGCGTTCTTTTGTTTTTCATGATTACATAATTTTTTCCTCAGAATTGAGTGATTCCATATTTTTTTCCCTCTGCTTGGTCTAAAAAAGTAACCGTTACTGACTGCCACAATTTTTTTCCCTGATTTCTTATAGTGTTTCTTAAAGCCAGAAAGTTGCCATTTGAAATGACTTTAGTTTTGTGTCATGTCTGTGATCTGCTTTTTTCTACAAAATTAAACAACTGAATGAACATCCTCCGAGGCCGGTGATTCCATCATTTCTGCCAGGGGTTGTATGTCACATGTCATAGAATCCAATGGACGTCGACATTGCTCTACCTTTACCTTGCAGACCAAGCATTCAACACAGTCAAAACTATTTCATTTACTAATCCTATTAGTTCAACCAATAATTTGCACCACGTTTTACCAAAATTGGAGCAACTTTAACTGCTAACCCCTGTACAAACTGAAATTGACCTTTGTCACCATTCCTGTTGTTTTTACCCCATAACTCCATAACATTCAGTCATAGATAGTCCAAACTATACCTTTTTGGTATTGTTGTGATCAGACAAATAATGTGGTATAGCTTTCAATATGAGTGAAACATTTTTAAATTTTGACCCCTGTGTAATTCTTCAATTGACCCTTATCTGGCCGCCTACTGAAAATTCAAGTGGCTACTCAGTTTTTTCAAAAGAGTAATGTCTAAGGAGTATTTGCGCCAACTTTGGTGCTTCTTTCCAGAAATGAACAATTGTTACAGTTATCTGCTCCACTATAAGCAAACATCACTGCACTCACAAATACACCTGCGTGCTGATTTACCAACAGTGCAAGGATTGTGTCTGTCAAATGCACAAAACGAGTGTTACGAATGTAACTATGGTTCTATGAATTCCGGATGACCGCCAGAGGGCGGTGCTTTAGCACCTGGATAACTACATGTGCGCAGCACAGAGGTCGAGAATATATACGAACAAAGTCACACCATTGACTGTGACCTGGGTGACGTCACTGGTTGTCTTTATATACCAGACGCAACCAGCGCTCGCTTCTTTTCGGAATGAACGCGCAAGACTCTGAGTGACAAGCAACTCTGGTGCTCATCCGGAATTCATAGAACCGTAGTTACATTCCTAACTCTCGTTCTATTTCATTCCTCCTGACCGCCAGAGGGCAGTGCTTTAGCACCTGGATGACTTAATACCAACAAGGTCATGAAGAGTCACACTCACCTCGCATCAGCAGTGGGGAGTGGAGGCAGAGAACACCGCCGAAGTCACCACAGGAGGAGCAGCCACATTCAGTCTGTAATAGCGGGCGAAGGTACAGGACAAAGCCCAAGTAGCAGCAGCACAAATATCACTCAAAGGGACACCTCTCAGTGCAGCCCAGGAGGTGGACACCCCACTGATGGAATGGCACGTAACCTTAGGAGGCTGAACACCTCTGGACCTGTATACTTGTAAAATGGCATCCACGACCCAATGCGAGAGTCGCTGCTTTGAGACAGCACAGCCTCTTTTGTGATCACGGTAACACACAAACAGGGCATCCGTTTTCCGGATCCTGGCAGTCGCACTAATGTACTGCTTCAACATTCGGACAGGACACAGGGAACCTGAAACAGATAATCCTGGATCAGAATGCGGGACATACACAGCCAAGGAAATTGGCTGATTAACATGAAAAGTTGAAATTCTCTTGGGTAAAAAGGATGGATTAGGCCACAGCGTAACCCCAGATCCATCAGAATTCCATCGCAAACAGTCCCCAGCGACTGATAGGGCATGGAGCTCTCCCACCCGCTTAGCCGAAGACAGTGCAAGTAGAAAGGCAGTCTTCACTGACACCCATTTAAGATCAGCAATTTCAACTGGTTCGAAAGGGGATAAGCTTAAACCCTCCAGGACTAGAGGAAGGTCCCATGAAGGTACGCGTGCAAGCCTTGGAGGCCGCAAACGTAGAGCACCTTTCAAAAAACGACACACTAAGAGGTGTGAACCCACTGACCGGCCATCAACGTAGACGTGCCGGGCAGAGACTGCAGCAACATAAACCTTCAAGGTAGCGACAGAAAGCCCTTTCTCCAGCAGTTCTTGTAAATATTTGAGGAGAATAGGCACAGGGCAACGCTCCGGGTCTAACTTTTGTTTCTCACACCACCGCGCAAACAGCTTCCATCTGTTGTCATACAAAGCCCTGGTAGAAGCAGCACGTGAATTAAGGATAGTCTGAACAACAGCCTGGTCACTTAACAAGGAGTCTGGCCCCTCAATGGCCACACATACAGTTGAAGGCGTTCTGGGTGAGGGTGCCAAATCCTCCCCTGTAGCTGTGACAACAAATCCTTCCTCTCCGGGAGAGCCCAAGGTTCCCCCTCGAGGAGTTTGTAAATCATGGGAAACCAAATCCTCCCAGGCTAGAATGGAGCAACCAGTAGCATCCTGTGGCTGCTCTGATCTATCCTGTGCAGTGTCAACATCAGCAGTGGGAGTGGAGGGAAGGCATAAAGGAGGCAATCCGGCCATGGGTGAGCCAATGCATCCTGCCCCAGCTGGCTGTCTGGTTCCAAGAGGAAGTACCACCGTGGGCAATGTGTCAAGGTGCTTGAAGCGAAAAGGTCCACTTCCGCTGCACCATATTTCTGCTAGATCATTTGGACCACAATAGGGTTCAGTCTCCACTCTCCCGGTGGTGGTTTCTGTCTGGAGAGTAAATCCGCTGCGCTGTTCTGTACGCCGGGCAGATGAACTGCTCCGACAGTGTGAAGGCGATGCAACGCCCATAAGAGAAGCTTCCGAGTTTCTGCCAATGAGTGATTGGACCTGGTGCCCCCCTGATGGTTCATGTGATAGACTGTCGACGTGTTGTCCGACCAGACAAGAACATGTCTTCCTCTCAGGGCCGGGAGGAAATGCTTGAGAGCCAGTCACACAGCGCGAAGCTCCAGCACGTTTATGTGTTGGAGTCTCTCCTGAGGACTCCAGACACCCCTCACCATCCTGTGATTCCACACGGCCCCCCAACCTTTGAGTGATGCATCTGTAACAACCACATGTCAGCGAGAAGGAACGGAGCCTAGAGGGACACCCTTGCAGATGAAGTCCACATTCGCCCAGGGTTTGAGGTGCAGAAGGCACTGGATGGAGAGGCCTAGGTTGTTGATCCAAATCTGTAGGGGACGTAAGAACAGAAGTTCCAAAGGTACCACTAGCGACACTGCAGTCAATTTGCCCATCAACCGGAGCAGCAAACCAAAAGGCAGCTTCACAGCCCGTTGAATGTGTGAGACAAGACGAATTGCATCGTCCACTCTCTGGAAATGGCGATGCAGTCATAGTCAGGGAGTTGATGGCAATGCCGATGAAGGTCGTTTGTTGACTGGGAACAAGAGAACTCTTTGCAAAGTTCACTGTGAGTCCTAAATGAGAGACACGGTTCAGTAGGTCGTTATGCGCCTGCTCCTGAGTAGGAGCGCAGACAAGCCAATCGTCTAACTAGGGTAGGATTCTTAATCCAAGAGCTTGCAGTGGGGCTAGTGCTGCAGCCATACATCTGGTAAATGTACGAGGGGCGAGAGAGAGGCCGAAAGGAAGCACCCTGAACTGATATGCCTGACCTTCAAAAGCAAAGCGGAGAAACTGCCTGTGATGAGGCGCCACTGGCACATGGAAATAGGCGTCTATTGAGTCGACACTTGTGAACCTGGTGTGATAGATTGAAGGACGTCTACTGTGCGGAGCATGTGAAACAGCACTTTGCCATAGGTATTAAAGGCACTGCGCTGCGGTGGTTTGAATCATATTTATCTAATAGATTACAATTTGTTCATGTAAATGGGGAATCTTCTTCACAGACTAAGGTTAATTATGGAGTTCCACAAGGTTCTGTGCTAGGACCAATTTTATTCACTTTATACATGCTTCCCTTAGGCAGTATTATTAGACGGCATTGCTTAAATTTTCATTATTACGCAGATGATACCCAGCTTTATCTATCCATGAAGCCAGAGGACACACACCAATTAGCTAAACTGCAGAATTGTCTTACAGACATAAAGACATGGATGACCTCTAATTTCCTGCTTTTAAACTCAGATAAAACTGAAGTTATTGTACTTGGCCCCACAATCTTAGAAACATGGTGTCTAACCAGATCCTTACTCTGGATGGCATTACCCTGACCTCTAGTAATACTGTGAGAAATCTTGGAGTCATTTTTGATCAGGATATGTCATTCAAAGCGCATATTAAACAAATATGTAGGACTGCTTTTTTGCATTTACGCAATATCTCTAAAATTAGAAAGGTCTTGTCTCAGAGTGATGCTGAAAAACTAATTCATGCATTTATTTCCTCTAGGCTGGACAATTGTAATTCATTATTATCAGGTTGTCCTAAAAGTTCCCTGAAAAGCCTTCAGTTAATTCAAAATGCTGCAGCTAGAGTACTAACGGAGACTAGAAGGAGAGAGCATATCTCACCCATATTGGCCTCTCTTCATTGGCTTCCTGTTAATTCTAGAATAGAATTTAAAATTCTTCTTCTTACTTATAAGGTTTTGAATAATCAGGTCCCATCTTATCTTAGGGACCTCATAGTACCATATCATCTCAATAGAGCGCTTCGTTCTCAGACTGCAGGCTTACTTGTAGTTCCTAGGGTTTGTAAGAGTAGAATGGGAGGCAGAGCCTTCAGCTTTCAGGCTCCTCTCCTGTGGAACCAGCTCCCAATTCAGATCAGGGAGACAGACACCCTCTCTACTTTTAAGATTAGGCTTAAAACTTTCCTTTTTGCTAAAGCTTATAGTTAGGGCTGGATCAGGTGACCCTGAACCATCCCTTAGTTATGCTGCTATAGACTTAGACTGCTGGGGGGTTCCCATGATGCACTGAGTATTTCTTTCTCTTTTTGCTCTGTATGCACCACTCTGCATTTAATCATTAGTGATTGATCTCTGCTCCCCTCCACAGCATGTCTTTTTCCTGATTCTCTCCCCTCAGCCCCAACTAGTCCCAGCAGAAGACTGCCCCTCCCTGAGCCTGGTTCTGCTGGAGGTTTCTTCCTGTTAAAAGGGAGTTTTTCCTTCCCACTGTCGCCAAGTGCTTGCTCACAGGGGGTCGTTTTGACCGTTGGGGTTTTCACGTAATTATTGTATGGCCTTGCCTTACAATATAAAGCGCCTTGGGGCAACTGTTTGTTGTGATTTGGCGCTATATAAATAAAATTGATTGATTGATTGATATAACGATTCAGACGTCGGAGATCGAGGATAGGACGAAAGCCGCCATCCTTCTTTGGAACAAGGAAGTAAACTGAATAGAACCCCCTGAGCTGGTCTGAACTGTGAACTGGCTCTATGGCCCCCTTCTCCAGGAGTTCCAAAATCTCCCGTTGTAGGGCGGCAGACTGCACAGAGTTGGAAACAACAGTCATCCTCACCCCATTGAACTTTGGAGGACGACATGTGAACTGAATTCTGTAACCTTCGAACAAGGTTGAAATGACCCATGGGTCTTGAACTTGAGCCTCCCAGTGGCTGAGTTGATTTCGTGAAAAATGGCTGGGGGCCAAACATTGGCAGTCAGACCCGACCACCTCTGCCTCGCATCCCTGAGGACCTCTGGGCGCGATTACTGGAAGCTCTGTGAAACCGTTCATTTCTCAGGGGTCTGCCCATAGGCTCCCGAAAGGCAGGCCGCTGGGAGAGCTGGCCCTCAACTGCAAAAGCACATGCAGCTCTGGGAGTCAGCGGAAGCCTGGATGTAGAGTGAAAAGCTGTAGCACGTCTGACTGGCTGAGGTCTGGAAGACCAGTGTAGGTCAACAAACTGTTGCTGAGATTTAATAGCCTCAACAGCACGCTCCAAAGTTTGTTGGGCCACAGGTCCAAATACTTGGCCTGGAAGAACCGGCAGCGAACGGAGTGTGCCTCTGCAGGATTCGGACAGGGGGACCGCGCAAGCCACACCTGACGTCTAGTGATGGTAAGGGTTGACATCAGTCTGCCAAGCTCTCTGGACATATAAGCAAAGGTTTGGAGTGAGGCATCACTAAGACTTTGCGTAGCATCATCAACCTCTGCCTCCCTCAAAGACTTTGAGAGGGCAAGGGCTAAATTCAAGGATTCAAAGGATTCAAAAGAATTTTATTGTCATATGCACAAAAGAACATGTTCCCTGCACAATGAAATGTGTCTACTGCATTTAACCCATCCTAATTGCCAATTAGGAGCAGAAGTCGCCATTAGGCGCCCGGGGACCAGCTCCAGATGTACATCCCTGCCTTGGTCAACAGCAGGGCTGAGCAAACCAAGACCGACCCACAACAAACGAAACACACATAACACACAACACACATAGGCTGGCCCGGTACATAAACACATATAAAAAAGCACACACGAGGGAAGAAAGAGAAAAAAACCCTCATAGCCGCTGCGTTACACAGCAGCAATGAGGAAAAAAAAAACCCCATCAGCACAGAAAAACAA